>NC_092860.1:83770199-83794635 GCF_032062135.1 Pyxicephalus adspersus
GTCGTTCGTTTTCCGACGATAATAATTGGAAGTGTGTACGTAGCTTAATGGGAAGGAAAATAAACAGGGTTAACATCAACATCTCTGAGTTTTACATTAGTATTAGCTTTTACTAGCAAATACTTCATCTTTCTTCTTACTTTCCCTTCCTCTATCTGCTATACTGGATTTTATCCATATCCATGCAAATAATCATAACATTATTGAAAACTGTCGTGGGTCAAGTCACTGTCATATCAGTCAGGCAATGGGTCATAGTCACATCATCTTTTTATGTATGCCTGATTGAATACAGTAGTCCAGTTTATACAACCTCACAGTTTTTCTCCCACAATGGACCCCCAAAAATGTCTATCTTGTCCTGTAACTGAGTTTACTATTTAACAATAAAAAACTAGTTCAGAAAATACTTTGTTGTCCCTAACCTAACATGTGAAGGAATGGTGTACTACCCCCCACCACCCACTGATTTAACAAAAATGAGGCCTGTTACACAACCCAAACCCAATCTATCAATGTATTTGTGGGGGTCAGCTCTTTTTTTTTTGTTTGAGCAGGCCATTATAACTTTCATTACGTCTTGATGAACTTGCAGTATCTTCAATCTTCATGTCCACTGCATGTATGTCAGCATATCAGCTAAACCCTCCCTCTCAGTCTGATAAAACATTGTCTCTGTGGACGGTTGAAAAGCAGTAGTAGTCCAAATTTGTCCATAGCTCAACCATCAGTGTATCACACAATGATTTATTAATCAGCTGTCCAATGCTCCCAATCCGAAGCCTTTTTGCAAAGTTTCCCATCAGTCATGATCACAGGTGCTTCCAGTTCAACAGGTGCAGTCACCAGTCCCGCTAACTGTTGATTCAAAATGGGTGATTCCTTTATCTTTAGCAACCAATCCATGACAAATCATTGAGCTGTGTGGGTAACCTTGTAAAAATCCAATTGTGGCATGTTGTCTCTTTCATCCCAAGTAAACACAAATTGATCCTGAGACTCTCCATCAAGTAGATAGATAGACAAAATAATGCAATACTGTAATAACAATTAATAAGCGGTAACAAAAGATACTTAGCTGCAGAAGAAAACTGAATTCACCCAAAGATTCTGCTGGAAATCAATAACTTGGCAGATGATCAAAGAGACATATTGAATCCAGCAAGCTCTGGTCAAGACTAGTTCATTTGGTATGGCTCTGTGTTTTTAACTACTCAGGAAGGAACTAAGACAATGCCCCTGATTCATCATTGAAATCCGCGATCGCTGGAAGCGCGATAATACGCGCGATGATCGCCAGTAAAAAGCTGTCGGATAAGCGCGGCTCCGTGCGCGAGCTTTTCCGGTTGTTGAATAGCGCGATCGCGCACGATTCCGGATCACTAATACGAATGCGCGACCGATAATCCGATTTTGCTTGATGAATCAGGGGCAATGACTGGTGTTTGACCAGTACTGACCCATAATCATCCTTAAACCTTACAGGATATGCTGCATTCCTTTAGGATGACCTCATATATGGTATACATATACCAGTATATACTGGTAAAGCATTATTGTTGGTGAGACATAACTGATATTAAATAAATTGTGCTAACCCAACACTAGTCAACACATGATACAGATTTGGATCATCCAATGATAAAGGCAAGATATATATGAGGGAATTGAAAAAGAGAGGTCCTTTAGGATGAAAAACCCAGAACAAAGTGGAAAATATAATATCTGAATATGGAGAATAGTGGGAACAAAAATAACTTGCATTGGAGCAGCATGCTCCAGCATGCTCAGGAGTAACAGAAAGTTTTTTTTTTTCACTTCAATGGGCTGATTGGGCAGGGAACAAAGAAAAGTTGAGTATGTACTGATCGGGACTAGGAATAAAAGGAACCTATTGTTTTGCCCTGCATGACAATTGTCAAAGTACAGGTAGGCCCCGAGTTATGGACATTCAACATACGGATGACTCCTAGATACTATTTTTTAGTATAATACTACATTGTTGCATTCTTTTTTCATGTTCTAATAAAACTTTATAGTGAGGACTAAAACTTAAAAAGTATTCTAATTATTTTGGCCTTAGCTGAGCCACATTCACATTTAATACTACACAGTTTGTGTAAGTCTTTTATTATTTCCGTCACCTTTGTACCCCTGATTTCAGATGTAGTTTGGACTCGACATGTAAGCTGTGTCCTCCCTTACCTGCAAAATAAATATCGCTCTTGACCTCTAAACAAAGTCAATAAATCAATTGATTTTCTGCCCAACTTTTTTCCAGTACATGATGTGATTTTGTTGTGAAAGATGGAACCAATTTTTTTACCAGTATATTGTCACAAAATACAGTAGTGCATTAATGAAAAGACAACTCTTTTGACCATTTTTAAAACATGTTTTTTCCTACTGCTGAAATAAATATTTACCTGTAGCGCTGCCCCCACAATTTCCTCATTACTGTGCATATGAAGAAAGAGACATAGGCTATCCCCAGTTTACAGTGCAGCTGTGCTATGCTTCTGGAGTATAATAGTGAGAGCAGGGGAAAGGCTCTCATTCACAGATGCACCTCCTTTCTTTGGCCACTCAAACAGAACGTTGTAATCTGTAAATGGCTAATAATTGGCATATAAAATAAGATAGGTACGAACAACAGGATGTTTAAGTGAGTTATATACGTTCGCTGTCATTGTGCTGGGGTTCCGTTGAACCATAGAGTTCTCCCAAATGTTTCTAGGAGTTCCTTGAGCAATGAGCAGTTTGTACTTGTCAGGCCAATTTAACGGACACCAGGGATCTTTTTGTTTACCTGTAAGGGTGGCATTCTTCGCACTGGCCAGTAATATATGAGACATTCCTCCAACTGATCACCACACTAATACAGTGATCCCTCGTTTTTCGCGGTTAATGGGGACCAGAACCTTCCGCGAAAGCTGAAAAACCGCAAAGTAGGATTTCCCTAAAATAAAATACAGTATGCGAGACAGTCAACATCATGGACAAGACTGGCGAGATACAACAAGAGAAGATGCTAGGTGAGGCTGCGATGATGCGCAGACAATCAACTCACAGGGATAAATCCACTCGTACTCTCATTGGTGGATGTCGCACCGGAAACCAATCACGCGCCTTTATGAGAGCCCGTGGTATGTACTCTGAGTCAACTCATCTCTTTGTTTGACATGCAGGGATCCTTCTCTCTCGCGCATCAACATGAAACAAGGCTCCTTTCCGCAATGTGGCTGCCGACATGATTGTATTTTTTCATTTTTATTTTTTGATGAATATTTTGGAAAAACCCGCGAAGCACTGAAGCCGCAAAACATGAACCGCGAAGTGGCGAGGGAACACTGTATACTTTAAGCTATAGATATAGTAATTACAGAAGGCATTTCCTGAAGACCTGCAATGAATTTCATTGGTTCCCCATCTTAAAAGGTCAATTTTAAAAAGAAAAGAAATTTTTTTAAATTTAGTACTATTAGTAAAATGGATTGATGTGAGGAGTTTTAGGAATTAAGGACTTAAAAGACAACTCTACTAAATGTTATTTATGCTTGCTGCTCAATAATTCACATTCTGTAGAAAAATATGCTTTATGTTTACTTTTCTTACTTTTCAAGTGTCTTGTGATGTGAAAAGCAATTTCCACAGGTGCTTTGAGAGATGTAAGATATCAGCAAAGAGTGGAAGTAAGGGAGACAAAAATAGGTAGGTATAGGCAGCTGTAGGGTGAATCCTTGAACCCTTAAAGTGAACTAGTCACTTTGCCTGTTTTTTCCCCTAAAAAAATAATTCCTAGACTTTTTTCCAGTGTAGCTCATCTGAGGATGTCAGATGTAGTCTGAGACCACAAGTTCAAAGCTGCAAAAAGGAAAAGAGAACAATGATATACATTTTTTACATACATTTTGTCAAAAGTAACTAGGTAAAAAGAGAAGGAAGAGAAAGCAGTTAATTTTGGTTAGTTGAGGTTAACAAGGTAGGATAGGAATTTGTTTAATTAGGTTTTCTGGGTCAAATATCATTCCAGATTTAGTCAACATACTACAATGCATAACTAGCCTGTCTAAAGTATTTAATTGGTTCAAAGCACAAAAGTTTAGTTAGGATTTATTGTTGTTTGAGAGTGGTGTGTTCTAGAAAGGTCAATTGTTTTTCTTTCATTCTTTAAATTAAGTTATACAACTGATAGGTGTGTGTCTTAGAATTGCTATCATACCATTTACATTGCTGGGACTAAATAGTGCAACAAGGTCTAACAACCTATTATGTAATTACTTTAACATGGTTTACATTTTAAACTTTATATACAGAACTGACTTTTTACAATGGACTAAGATCATTACAATGGACTAAGATCATTCATTCATTATTAATGGGAATGGTAAAGGTATATTTTACATGTGTGTTAGTCCATGTACCTTCTTGATACAAACAAACTATGCTGTTCCAGACATTCCATTATTATTATTATTATTATATTAATATTATTTATAATAAACAGTATTTAGATAGTGACAACATATTACACAGTGCTGTAAAGTATATAAGGTTGCAAATGACAGACCGATACAGGCAATGGCACAAGAGGAGGAGGCCTTACAATCTAAGAGGTGGGGGGAGGTATCACACAATATGAAAGGGGATATGGAATGGTGGGTAAGTAGTGAGGATATTAAAAGACAGAAGAAGACGGGTAGAGAAGTTTGAAAAGATGGGTTTTGAGTGACATGTACATGTAGGGTTGTCAGCTTTACTATTAAAATTATTGTATTATTTATATAATTTTATATAAATAATGTTCATAGGTGAGCGGCATACCAAAAGGTGCTAATAATACTTTTAGGCTCACATTTCATGAATCGTTTAAAAAGTCACCAAGAGGAGAAAACAACATTCTATGCTATGTTGGTATACCACAGAACACTTAGTCTACATGGACCGCTTCCCTGTTCAACCTGAGTGATTAAATGCCCATGTTTGAAATTCCCATTCATACTAATAGGCCAGTCCACACCAGAGACAAAATTTACCACAATATCAGCAACTCTTTGTCCCTACTACTGTAGTCCCTTCAGTTTCTCCTAGTTCAGCGGTTGCAAACTGGTGGTCTGTGGACCACTGATGGTGCACAAGAAAATCCTGGGGGTTTGTGGCTCTGGGGGAGGTTACTCCCGCTTTAAGTGACACGAGGCTCCCCGCACATGCGTGGTCGGGAGCCGGTGATTATAGTGGTCCGCGGGACCGAAAAGGTTGGCGACCACTGCTCTAGTCTGTTACCTAACCACTGGTAATTTGCCATAAAGTCCAGGAAAAATTAATAACAAAGCAAAATGCAAGGTGTCTTTACTGCCTCATTATAATCAATTATCTTTTTAATTTCATGCTAATATTTTTGGTTTAAAAATGAAAATCACTGTTTTGTCACAATAAAGAATTTTGCACCAAATGGTAGATTGTGGATTGAGAAAAAAGTTTTTTGTTGTACAGATGATCAGATGATCATACACTTAGTAAATGCTCCGTCACATTTGCTCCACTTCCAAAAAAATGTAATGCACTGGTTAATAAGACCATAAATAATTTATTAATTTAATGTAATAATTAATTATTAAAATAAGCCAATATATGTAGGACCTGCAAATTGCTACAAAAGTGACTAGATAATAAAGACTTGAATGCAGTGTATATGGTAAACTTTATCCCAGAGATCTTTTTTGTGTTGTGGCCAAGCATTTTTGGGTCCCTTTCATTGCCAACATATTTAGGCCCCAAATTGTGTTTCAATATATGTTTTGTAGTAATGTAATATTTAGGAATCACTACATACACAAAACTTCAATATGTGTTCATATGTGTATCAGTCAAAGAGGCTACCTCTTGGAAGAATAATTACATGGGGTTATTTGGAGCACATATATTATGCAACATCAACTCATCCACTATAAAATAAAAAATTAAGAAAATGTCCAGATTTAATATCCCACTGTTGACAATCAAATAGACTGTTGCCCAGTCAAGAGGAGTAAGGAGTGACAATAGGTCACCCTGGTCAAGCACGATTAAATAATTTAGGCGGTCCCAATTCCGTGTCTTTTACCGTTGTGCTGGGATCTTCTGCACACAGATATGCAGTAGGAAGGTTTAAGGGTTGAAATGGAATAGATAGGAACATTAGGGTCAAATAACAGGTTTTATCAGCCAATAACATTCCTTGTTTAGCAGGAACTCAGTCTTAGTGCATCTGCTGCATCAGGTGCCAGATCCCAATGTCAGTAACACTAGGATTTGGTTAGTCGGCACTGGGTTTGCCTGGAATCCCAGCACCAATATGTTGGTCAGTACTTATTGATCAACATAGTCAAACACCACCTGCAACCTCTCTGTTAGATCATGCCACTTGTTAGTGGTAAAGCTATTTCTCTGTCCTTCTGCTTATCTGCTATAGATGGTGGAGCTGCAACCAATAAATCCTAGCTGCCAGCAGGAAAGGCTTTGCATAAGGTACTTCTTCATAGTCAGACATTTTGGTGTCTTTTTGCTGAAATGAGATGGATGCAAGAGAATGACGAAATTAACAATTATTCTGGAAGCAGAGTAACATGAACACATTCATGTGGCTCAAACTGCCAGCCCATCAGGACCATGTACAATCGATAATGGCTGGATTTTGCAAAGGATAAAACATCACTGGCCTAGCCTCCACTCCTTTTGCCACTTCTTTTTAATCAATTTGTTTTTGGGTGTAGGGTATTTAGCAATGACCAAGGCTGGACTTCACACAAGGCCAACCTAGGCCATGCCTAGGGTGCCATTTTTATGAGGGGCGGTAATTTTATGGAACTAGCCATAGCAGAGTTAATGCAGTTAAAAGAAGGTTATTGGCTGCCTATTATTGACAGGATGTGTTGCACTGTTAAATTATACTTGTAGTTTGTACAGAAATGGTGAGCAGGTAGCAATATTTGACAGGTCAACACTGTTTGACAGCTTCAGTTTTTATATATTTTATGCTGGCAGAGGGCACACAAGCTCCTGGCGTAGGGGGGAAAAGTATAAATCCAGCCCTGGCAGTGACAAAAATGCAGTTTCGAACATATTACAAATCGGGTATAAAATGCAACATGCTAATTTATACTAATCATATACAAATTGTGTTACTGGATCTTTTTTTTAAGCACATGTACGTATTGTTTTGGTGAGATTGTCAGAAATTGCTTTTAAGAAGATGTCACCCAAACCAGCAATAAAATTCCTTGGTTAAAAATGTACAAACTGTTTCAATGGAGCAATATATATACGTACACAGGTGTACTTCAATTTTATGGGAAAATTTGCCAGTGGTGACGTGAAACAATGCCCAACAATGGCCAGACAATGGCCCAATTTATATATGTAGTTAATGTGCAAAATTAGGGAATGAGCTTGTAGTTGAGTACAGCACCCAGTCTCCACACAGATCTCTAATCACCTACCCACTCCTAACACAACTTACAGTTGTAAAGGGAACATTAGTATTGGTGGCATACCATTCCAGTGCATTTCTCCACTGAATGAACGGTAGAAGTTCTCACACTGAAATGATGGTATGAACAAGCATCTGCTTTATAAAGGTTTTCCGTGGGATGTATATCATGTGATGCAGGCATCCAGTTGGATATTCAAACCTATTCCAAATTCATGGTTGACCTATATTTCAACTCTAATTCTGTCAGTCTATTTCATGGAAAGAAAACCTGTTGGATGTTTTTTTGTAAGTTCTGTGGTAAAAAAACAGCCAGCCATGCTGTATTTTATAGAACCAGGTCAGAAATGGCATAATCTCAGTTTAAATCATTCATTATGTTGGCTCTTATGACAAAATATTAGTCTTACTCCATTTATGTCAGCAGAATCCAAATTGTCAGCATTTCATAACTGGACTCTGGTCATGTAAACAGCGACCTCCTACACTACTATGTGCAATGTAAATAGTCAAACCTTTTCCAGTACTGAATGCATCTCTGCAAAACTCACTTCTCCTGTGTCTGACATGGTGTGGTTATGGATGTTACTGGTCCTGGGGTCCAGTTCTTTTGCCTACATATCGGAAACATTGGACTACACAGCCCCTCGATTTAATGTTAGCTTGGACCTGCCTCCTGAGGAACGATGGAAACCAGTTATACAGCAGTATAATTTTACTGAACTACAATACTTTTTAAATGAATTATTGAGGTAGTTTTTATTAATATCACCCAACCTTATTACATATGTTTATTAATATTATTATTATTATTGAATGTCATATTAACAATAATTTGTAGGTTTTTGTAATTACATATATTTATGTTTGGTAATTGATTTATATAACGCCTTAAGTACAGTACAAAGGTACACAATGGCTTTGTATTTATTTATATAATATCTTCAATGCTGTCCATATGTGAACAACTGTTTTTAGTATCTTATTTTCATATGGGACCGACAAACATTTGTTTGAGTTCATGGTATGGGTCCTCTGTCTCTCAGATGCATGTGAAGCACTTAAAGTAAAAAAAAAAAAAAAACCTTAAATACTTTAAAAAAATACCTTAAATTTGCATGTATGGGACAAACTTAGTGCCCAATTCCATGGTCTTTGTAAAATGCCTTCAAAACTTTAGAGGTAAAAGAACTTTAGAGTAAAAAGAAACTAATTACACATATTTCTATCAATATAAATGATCATTTTATATGGAAGCACCTATAATTTTTCCTTACATATGGAAGCACTGCTTCTTGTTTTTCAATGCTTTGTGGTGAGTGTGCTTTACTTTATCTTGTCACAATACTAGAGTATGGGTCAGTCAGCTTACTAAAACCAAAGCACACCTTCTGTGATTGATATCTTTGGTTCACAGCTGTTAACAGAAAGGCAAAATTATTGCACTGGGCCCTTGAGTTCCCTCTATTTTTTATTGCTATATTTAAAAATTTTACAAAAATAGGTAAAAATAAGCATGTTAATGTGAAAAACAAATGACTAAAGTGAATGAACACCAACTCTTCTCTATCTATTTGAATTTGAATTCAGTTCCTGAACTACAGTAAAGATGTGATTTTTTAAATCTTGCAGGTAGTGTTGAGTACTGCCCCACCTTGCACAGTCTCCTATTGGCCCTCACTTTGATGGGCAGCCTTACAAACCAATAACCATATGTAGAAGACCGAAAGGAGCAAGTTAGTGCTTGACTCTACTAGAAAGTGTGGGAACATGTTTGGTATTATAGTTAGGTAAAAGATTAAATGCTACATGCTTGCATCATTCGGTGTCTGCTCAGTACCATTAGGACACTGAGAGGTTTACTTGAAAGTAAAGGTATTGTGTATTTTATGTAATAAATTTGTTTACACTTTAGCAAGCAGCTTTGTTTAAAAAAAAAAAATAAACAAATGTAAAGACCAAACACAAAAAAACACTTTTGGCCTACTTTTTGTAGAAGTAAAAGAGAATTAAAGAACTTGGGTAAAGAATATGAAATGCAATTGTGTTTTTTAAAATTATTCTTTTTTCTAGCCTCATAAAAGACGATTGGTCCAGGTCTATGTATTCTATTATGGCAGATTTTTTCTTGGATTTTATTGCTAAGGAACCCTATGTCGGAGAAATCCGTGGTATAGCCAAAACATTAGGCTTAAAAACGTCTGAATTAACCCTCATAAACATTTTCTATGAAACTGTCATGTAAGTTCTTCTCTAAGTTTTCACATTTGTTATAAAAGAATTAATCTTTTTTTTTTATTATGTTCCTAAATCAAAATGTGCGTTTCTGTCATACTGATAACAGTAATCAAAATATACTTTTAACGTGTGTACAAAAAAAGTATTACAATTCTAATAATTATTTTTATTAAATACATTTAAGTATTGTTGCTAGCACTTTGCAAGATCTGTCTCATGTAGAAATTGATTTGCAATCAAACAAGTGTACCTATACAGAGCTTTTTATGGACAAGTTAACCTAAAGAAGAAAAAAAAAATACATATATCAAATAACTGATGCATCGCTAATTGTATTTTTTTAATGCCAGCATAACCTGAATTAAACTTGGTATCAGCCAAGCTGATACTTAGTTGATACCAACTAAGCTGCTTAATTGTGTTACAGTACAAGGAGCATGTTTTCTGGAAATGTTTCCAGCGCTTAGTGGAAAACACACTATAATTCCCTTGAGGCTGGCACTATGCATTCCCTTCCACCAATGCAGGGACAATTACAGTACTCTTAAACCTAATGAAATCACATTATAATGACCTACTGTCAGAGTGAAAATGATAGATATTATCATCTGACCAGAAGAAAACATATTGTAATGTGTTAGTACCTTTTGTGAAGCACTGTTTAATTTTACCATATTAGAATTCTAACAAAATGTTTTCCAACATGTTTAGGGCCTGTACAAGCATAATAGTTGAAACTAAGGAAGGATATATTTATCATGGAAGAAACATGGATTTGTACTTTCACGTAGACCTAAGAAAAGCTGTGCTGGATGTGGATTTTTATAGGAATGGGCAGGTACAGCTTTCAAACTATTAACTAAACAAAACATAACCAGGTATGTAGCATATGTAACCTTTGAGCCTGACATTCTGCCAACGTTAGTAGTTAGTAGGTATTATGGCATATGTTGTGTGAATTAAAGGCTTGGTCAAAATATTGGAATTATACATATAACTGTATAGGAGTGCAAACTGACCGTCATGACAAAAAAGATCTGGGAGTATTCCAGGTATAACAGAGATAAATATTGTTAGCATACAGTTACCAATAAAAATATTATTTTTTCATTAGTAATGTTAGGAATGGTCATTTGTATTTTCTGCTTTATATTTCAGATTGTGTACACAGGAACAACCTTTCTAGGATTTGTTGGTCTTTACACTGGGCAAAGTCCCCACAAATTTACTATATCTGCAAATGCTAGAGGTACATTTTCTATTTGTTTGTATGTACATACACTTTCTATATATAAAACATGTTTTTCAATTATTTTGCTAAAGCTGCTAATATGCTGGCTTATTTTTATACATACATACACATATTGAAAAATATGTTCACCCAGATTATGTTAGAAATTCATATCAATGGCAGTAGTAGATGATGATCAACCCACCACACTGGGGATAATAACTTATGTGTCAATGTGTTTTTATTAAGTAATGATAACAGGTAGAGTGCAAACTATATACACAAAGTTTTAGTAAGGTGATCAACATTACAATAGATAGCTGATGTACCAATTCAAAATATAATTACAACTCATTAGTGTTAATACATCTTATGGGGTAGTCATTCCTTGCAACATTAACTGGACATATGAAAAACTAAAGATAATGAAAATAGAAAATATCAAAAGTTCATGTAAATAAAAAGAGGGAGGGGGAAGGGTGTGACACACAAACAATTGCTAAAAATGGCGTAATGAGAGATCGGATGGGGGCTGGGGAGAACCGAAGGAGTGGAGTTGCGAAAGAAGGGGTGGGGGGGAAGGGCTTCAGAACCATGCAAGAGTGTAACAATCATGATTACTTAACTTAGCACGAGGGGGTGCTTAGGTGATTTTTCAAAGTGGTAGAGGTACTGTAGTGTCCCCAAAATGCCCTGTGGGCCATAAATTTGTGTGTGTGATTGTTGTCAAACGCCCTAATTTCCTCGATTCTCATGATATCGTTAACTATTGTAACCCAGTGGGCTAGGGGTAATAATTTAATTGGTGTGTAATCAAGGACAATGGCCTTTACATGTTTTGTGGACAGACCTGTTTTATTGGCCTTGACAACTCACCATTTCCCCTTTCTGATCATAACCTTATCACCTTCAACCTATCGAACCCTTGCCCTCCCTTGCCACATGCCAGACCTGGTCAATGGCAGAGAGATATCCGTAACCTTGACCACAACTCTTTCTCAAACTGCCTTGTGTCCCTAACCCCCTCCCTCTCCAAAATCAACTCAATCAAGCTGCCACCATGTTAAACCACTCTCTTTCCTTGGCTTTAAATAATGTTGCCCCTGCTACCTTCTGCTACCCCCGCCCTGCCAACCCCCGACCCTGGCACAACAATCACACCAAACAGCTACAAAAGACTGTTCATGCAGCTGAGCGCAAGTGGAGGAAATCTGGCCTCAGCGCTGACTTCATGAACTAGAAAGCCAAGCTACAAAGCTTTAACACTGAACTCGCTGTCACCAAGCAAAATTACTTTTCTGCTGTCATTTCCTTTCAAGCTTCCAACCAACTCTCTCCTTGACCCTCTCCAGTCTGGCTTTCGAGCTGCCTATTCCACTGAAACAGCCCTTACTAAACTAGGCAATGACCTCATCAGAGCTAAGTCTGACTCTGCTGTCTCATTTACCCCCCATATTCAGAACATTTCCAGATCCTGTCACTTACACCTACGCAACATCTCCAAAATCTGCCCCTACCTGTCCCCTGAGACCATCAAACTCCTTGTACATGCTCTTATCATCTCTCGTCTGGACTACTGTAACATCCTCCTCTCTGGTATTCCACTAACCTGACTCTCTCCTCTACAAACTATTATGAATGCTGCAGCCAGACTCATCCATCCTTCCCTCCGCTCCTCTTCCGCTACATCTCTTTGTAGTTCTCTCCATTGGCTTCCATTTCACCAGAATCAAATTCAAGGCTGTGCTTTGCCTTCAAATCCCTACACAGTTATTGTCCTACTTACATTTCTGACCCAGTAAAAAAGTATTCCCCCAGCCTCTCTCCGCTCCTCCAATGACCTACTAATGACTTCCTCACTCATAACCTCATCACACGCACGGATACAAGACTTCTCCAGAGCTGCCCCAACTCTCTGGAATGGTCTTCCTCGTCCTATTCAGCTTGCTCCTACTTTCTGCTCATTTAAAAGAGCACTCAAAACCCATTTTTTCAAACTTCTGTCTTTTGAAACCATCACTACTTCCCACCACTACATATCCCCCTCCTATTGTGTGTAAATTCCCTCACCTACTAGATCGTAAGCTCTTCGGGGCAGGGTCCTCTCCTCCTGTATCACTGTCTGTATAAGTCTGTCATTTGCAACCCTTATTTAATGTACAGGGCTGCGTAATATGTTGGCGCAATACAAATCCTGTTTATTAATAATAATAATAATAATAACCCCGAGCCATACACGGGGTGGATTTTCCACAGAGTTTAAAAGTTCTACCTGGTTCCCACATTCCAGTGGCATCCTCCAGTGCCTGCACCATCCTTCAGCGATCCCTGACATCTTCTTTCCCTGGAGATGTCGGCCGGGCATCTGTGTAACCTTGGGGACACGAGGCCAGGAGAAGCAGATGCTGGCTGGGCATCTGCTCGCGAGTGTGTGGCTGGAGGGTGGGACCATTGGGCTGGCAAGTGGGACCAGCCAGGAAATTTAAAATACTAAGTATTTTTACATGTACCACTTTTACATTTAAAAATACTTCATACTCATACCGCCAGGGAGGTTAAGTTAACAGTGTGTGTCTATATGAGGAGGTTGGACTTGTATTTCACAGAGTAGATGATGAGAAATTGTAAGACCTCAAGACCTGAATATGAAAAGTCCATTTCTAAAACTAATACTTTCACACTATTCAACAACAGTACTTTGAGAATGTGTCTTGTTCAGTTTTGGCTTTAGTTGGGTATAGGAGAAAAAATACCAAACATTCTAACATTCTATTCATGGCTAAAACATTTTGGAACCTGATTAAGCATTTAACTAATAACTAATGTTATTAGTAAACATCAGTGACATGTAGCACATAGTGACACGCAGGTGGAACCATACCATACAGTGTGGGACATGGCTTCTGAACTGAAAGTGTTGGGTATCAGCGGCACCCACTACTTTACAATTTTGTAATATGATATGGTAAAAAATGTTATCATTCAAATTGTTAAATGTTACTGTTATTTACAGAGGATAACCAGTTCCTGTGGAAAAACGCACTTTCTCTTTTCATTCACCGATATCCTGTCTCCTGGCTCATCAGAAATGTAAGCTTTGTGTGATTTATTATGAATGAACTTGGCGGTAGAAATGACGTGCATGTGTAAAATATTACCATTTAACTTAGCAGTATGTTTTTGGCATGTGGGAGGTAAAAGTAGTGCCAGAAAACTGAAGTAGAACATAGTGGGCCTGATTTATTAAGCTCTTCAGGGTTGGAGAAGATACGCTTTCATCGATGAAGCTGGGTGATATTGAAAACCTGGAATGGATCTGATCCAGGTTTTAAGACATTTCCTAGCACATAGCAAATGCACTTTGAAGAAATCCATTCCAGGTTTGCTGGATCACCCAGCTTCACTGATGAAAGTGTATCCTCTCAAGCCTTGGAGAGCTTTAATAAATCAGACCCATAAACACAATGCAAATAGCGTCCTGGCTGAGATTCAAACCTAGGACCCAAGTGAAAGGTGAGAGTGCTGGCCACCAAGAAGGCCATAAAGTAAATAACTACAGACTAGTCCTAAATTGTCCTCAAAAACCTAAAACTATCTGTAGAATGAAAGCTTTGGGGCTTACCTCAAGCCAGATGTTCCTATGTTTATATGCTTTTTATTCAACAGACTCTAAATAGTGCACTAGATTTTGACTCGGCAGTTGAACAGCTATCAAGCACAAAAATCACTACTGAAATATACCTTACCATAGCCGGAACAAAGCCAGGAGAGGGTGCTGCTATTACTAGAAACAGAGATGGGCTGGCTGATATTTTGCATTTAAATGTCACTGATGGAAGGTAAGTTTTTTTGCTCATAAAACACATTTGAAAATGATTGTTTTATGACACACTATGCGTTTTACTAAATTGATAATGTATTAATAAATCCTATTAATAAAGAGACTGTGGCGGTCTCTTACAAAAACTATTTCCAAAGTTCTGAAGTCTCTGTCAGTCACTTCAGCAATTGAACGCTTCCTGGATTGTTGGATGCCTACATCCCCTACCCTAAGCTGTGTCTTTAAACCAGAAAAGCCACTACAGAATTCAGCAGTTTCTAGAGGTTGGAGAGCAGTTGAGAAACAAGGGCATCCCATAGTTCCATTGTCTTTAGGACTGGTAATGAGAATCTATAGAGGATTCTGAAAATACTCTCAATAGCATCAATTGCTAAGGGTTGGCATTTTAACTTTTTAGTCTAAATATTTTCATGTTTTTTACACAACGTTTCCCACTTGTTCGTCTCAAATTTGGGTGCCCTTAACACAGGTAAAGATTATCTGTAACACAAATGTATAGAGAGAATTTAAACTGGAACCCATTAATAACAGTTATGTGTATGTGCCTGTACAGACAACTGGGAGTGCCATGGCTGGAATGACATGGCTTGTTTTTTTGCTCTTTATGTGAAAGCTTTGCATGTGATATACATTGTTAGAAGGCTGATTTATCTCCAGGTTTAAATCTGCTCAGCCTCAATAGTGCATACATGTTACTAATCGTTGTGCAGTGTGCTGTGCATTAGGCAGCCGACTAAAAAAAAAAAAAAAAAAAACATATATAGCCTTTTTTTCCAATACACCATCATGCATAATATTGCAATAGCATGCACTCTGTACTAGTGTACTGCAATGCTGGTCTGTCGGCAAGTTGTTTTGGGAAGCCTTTTAGAATAGATGAAACTGCAGCAGACCAAAATGACAGGGTACCATGGGATACAATATTTCAAAGATATAAAATATGAGGTTTTTCTTGATCATTGCTTGTTGTCTACCTCCTATTGTCTGTACTTTTTTATTAGCTAACTGTTTATTTCCTATATTTTTAGATGGTATCTTGTACAGACAAACTATGACAGAGGGACTCCACACCCAGAACATGACAACAGAATGTATGTAACTTGACTAAATTACATACCAAAAATTATTTTGCCTGAAAAAACAATTTGTTCCAGATTTATTGTGGGTGACTTTAGATGAGGTCTTTTATCCTCTCTTTTACTGGCAGAAGAATTAGCTGCAATGCAAATATATTAAACTTTTCTATACATGTTGTCATCTAAAATCTTATTATCAATTATATGTTATCTTCTAACTTCCAAACACTGGAACATACTTTCCATGTGTTTTACAACATATTAAATTTTTGAATGTTTCATTAGGCCTTTCAGTGCATTTGTTCAGCAATTTGTTCACAATTGTTTAATAAATCTTTAATTTTCTTTTAAACTTTTAGTCTTATTTAATGCACTGTAGAAGGTGAAACATGTCAAGTGTTGGGGTGCTGTGTTGTTTTATTTGTTGTTCCATATTGTGTTGTCTCATAGACCAGTGGACGCCAACCTTTTCATACCAATGGACCACTAAATTCACGAAATCCTGACTGTGCATGCGCGGGGAGCCATGGGTCACTCAAAGCCGCGTGTCTGCGATGGGGGAGTTGGTGGGTTGTGTTCAGAGAAACAACCCGCCCGTGCACCCTGAGCCTGTAATCAGTATGGGGGACATGATCTGCATCTCTGGCCATTGTGCCCCCCCTCAGCGCAGTCCTCCTTCTGACAGCACTGGTGGCCGCGAACCACCAAAGTTTTCTCCACCGGTTGGCGACAGCTGTTATAGACAAGAGCTACTGTAGAAGTTAAATGAGTGATATTTTATAAGAAAAAAGGGGCTAGTTTCTAACACTATAATCTTGGCGCAACCAATCAAATGACTAATCTTTGAATCAACTTTTCTTTTTGTATCAAAAGGCACTATGCTGTTCAAAAATTGAATTCAACAGAGCAAGAAAATATTAACCAAGATTCCTTATACAAGGTTGGTTTGATGTTTAAGTCATAACTGGTTGAAGAACTTTTAAAGCATGCTTATAAGCATGCTTATAAAGTGTTTTAGGAGAACACTTTTCATGCGGTCACTAACTGTTTGTAACTATCTGTCTATTAGTTTTCACATTAGTCCAGCTTACGGATAGGTAGGCAGCCAAACTAAAGTAGTATTATAGAGTAGTAAATGTATTAAAACTAGCAATAGCAAGCTTCCCTGTGTTCCTCTTTAGTAATGGTTTGATTTAACAGTGATTGTTTAAAAGTGGTATCTCCATCTCCAACTGTTCTTACTGATCTATTACAGGCCAAAATCAACAGCCAGGAGCAGCAGTGAGGAGACTTTGATTAGACTTTTAGATTTTGGGAGGGGATGTCAAAACTAGCCTATTCCAACACCCCACTTTGTGGGTTACCTTTACATTATTACATTAGCTTTCAGTACATGTAGATTGGCTAACACAGTTTTTGGCATAAAGCCCCCAGCACTCAGAATGAGGCCCTACCTTAAGGTGCACATAGTAAATTTTTTAACATTATTGTTATTTAAAATATTTTGTTTTTGTTCATGTAGGTCCTGTCAATCCCAAGAGTTCTGAACTGGTAAGTGTTCAAAAATGCTATTTTACCTGTTTTGTTACAATTTTTGGGGTCTTTTCTTAAATTAGCGAATCTGACATTCAGTAACTTTCTCTAGTGAAGAATCCTAAATATCCATCTGTTTTATATGGCAGGAATTTTTTATTCACAAGGGAATATTTGGTGGATGTGAGATTTATTACTTTTAGATCCCCATGCACTGGTTCCAATTGTGATATTTCGTAGGATGCACAGTATTATTACTGCAACAAAATAACATAATGATGTTGAATCATTAAAATTAAATATAAAATATAAATATAAAAATTATAAAGCCTGATTAGTTATCATTACCAGCATATGTACCGTATTGACATGGTAATTTCTCTAGTACTCTATGTTTATTATGGCCAATATTAATGCTCCCCTTGTTGTGATTAGACATTAGGAAGCTCAAAAAAGTGAAACGAAAACTCCTGATCAGGCAGGTCATTATTGTATAAAGGAACAGAACAGACAACGTCCCTTCTGCAATAATCCGTCCTACCAGCCTGATCACTGCCTGTGCGCTCCTGGTATCTGTCCGAGCTGAGCTGCACATGTTCTCCAGGAAGATACAGAAAAAGATGATGTGATGGAATGGAGACATATGTGTATAGCGGGTTTAGTTCCACTTTAAAGCTGAGCAAGGAGCAGCTACAGAATGATAAATATGACTATAGAGTTGAATGTGTGTCAAATTTTCCAGGAATGGTCCATTAAGCATCTATTTTATGAGAAATAATCTGCATGTACTTTGCTGTTTCAGGGCAACACTCCATACAACAATGATGAGTGCAGCTTTTCCTGAAGACTATGTATCTTACATTCGTAATAAAAGGTATCAAGTCAACCCAGCAATATTATTTATACTTTGTATTATTAATTAGGCAAATTCTACTCTATTTACAGGCAGACAGAAGCAACTAGACCTAGTAGACCTGCAGTAAGACGAGAATCATCAAGAATAATTTTGTGTGGCCCCTCTAACTAGGGACTAGGTTTGGGTTTTGTACTTCCATTGGTTTATGGCATATTCTTAGGATTGGTGAATCCATTTTGTCAGTGTGCGTTGAAGCTGTAAGGAAGAGGTGACATTTATAAGCTATTGTTTTTATTTTTTCAGCATAGTTGCCTTGCTTTTCGTGTCTTTTGTTTGACAAGAATTTGCTTACTAGCCCTACAAATGACCAAAACTAAATAACAAGATGTTCCCACAATATGAAACCTCAATGGGATTTGCTGCAAAATTTGTGAACTGAACTGAAGCAAAATACCAAAAATGTTTGTGAACCAAACCCAAGTGAATTCACTCATCCTTACCTTGAACCAGTGGAGCATGTATGTGTAATAAACTACAAACAAGGATTTTATTACCTTAATTTACTTAAATGCTAGTATACCCCCAGCCAAATTGTTTTTCTCCAGTGGGGAACAGTTACAACCTATGGCATGTACTAATTTGATTTGTGTTCCTGTTGAGGAGCGGGACCCTCATATCTGACTTAGTTGAATTAGACACCAAAAGAGAAAATAGGGGCAAGATTTTGCAGTGGCTGACACACGGGCGGATGAGTATCTATCAAGGCAAATTTATGTTCCACCAATTTTACTCTCTTCCTTTGTCCCCAAAAGTGAAAACTGTGTTTACTTTTTGTCAGAGACAAAAATATAAATCTAAAATGAATCTACCCCCCCCCCCCCCCCCCCCCCCCCCCCCCCAAACACCGCTAGATGTGGTAGCTACAAACATTGTTTTCTATTTATTTTCACTTGATGACCCTACAAGTAACATTCTTCCTGACTACACTCATTTGTTGGTCAGTATATATGGAGAAGCAGCATTGTCACTAAACTGCTTCTCTGTTTTAGATTATAAACATCTGCCACTCTATTCAATATAGATCGCATCTGCAAGAAATGCGTAGATTGTATCACACATCTGATTATGCCTCTTATACTTTTTTTTAATTGTACATTCTTGTTCCATGTCAACATGCTGACATCACATTAAAAACATTTATCATTGGAAAGTCAGAACATAATTGCATATAAAACATAGGAAAGCTGGTGATACTACAATGGACCTTTCCAGTGCACTTACTCAAAATACCTTTAAATTCATATATAGTGTAGGTTTGTCCTATATCTTTGTTATGTTCTACAGTAGAAAAAATAGATGGAATAATCCTTTCTTTTTCCATCAAAGGTACTATGTTTTCAAGAGACTCAATTGAACAGAGCACCAACAAGATATTACCAAAGATTCTTAATAAAAGGTTGGTTTGACATTTAAATCATAGCTTGTTGAAAAACTTTAAAGACATGCCTTTAATTTATAGTCTGTAAATTGCATATTTTAATGTCTTCTATAATGTAGAGGGGAGTTGTTAGTAAAAATATACAATGCATTGGGGAAATGTGCATGCATTACAGGGATTTACTGTGTATTATATCCCTTACAAAAAAAGAGGGTTAAAAAAGCTCATAGTTGCAATACCAGTCTAGCAAAGCATAAAATAAAATACCTGTTTCCTAACTACTTATTATCCATATAGTTATCTTACCTGACTATGTTCCAAGGTCATGTTATCTCCCATTAATTTCACAGTATGTTAAATCTAGTAACTTCCATGATACATTGTTTGGTTATATTCCAATCAGAGATAGTTATACATGTAAAAAAAAATGCATTCTGTTACCTACAATACGTGCAGCTGTACCCCAGAATCTTCCTACTTTGTTTACTTATTATATGTTCTTCTCTCCATACAATACTAAAAACTTCGTTATAGCAGGGAAAGATGAGTAGACCCATTTCCTATGAACACATAGGAGTCAAGGAGTCAACAAATCATTTTCATGACTCCTTCCTACATATGCATATGCTTTTAAATTTTACCAAAAATACACCACAGTAGATTACCCTTTGTTCACATGTACTTTCTTTGATGCAATTCTTGTTTCTTGACCATGAATCACTTGTTTAGGAAAATAGTAAACTGTGTGTAAGTTTAAGTAAACATGGCAAAAAATTTTAAGAACATTAAATCCACAAAAGCAGTGGCTGTGATATTGTATCCAGATTCTGTCTATCACATATCCTGTATGTTCTTTTCAAGACTGAGTTTAGATTTTGTAGGGGATAAATAAATGCACCAAGTGGAACAAGTATCCTTTGGATCTGCCTACACCACCAATGCCTAGGATAGCTTATGCAGGTGTTCCTTTCTGGTTAGTTTACTATCTCGATCATCAAACTTATTTGGTTGGTTTTTAAATTAAGTACAACTATTTTACTTTGTGCTACTGCAGAGTTGTCTGAATTGTCAAATGAGCGTTTGCCAATAAAATTATTTTAAGAAGTTTGTAGAACCCCTATTTATTATTATTTCTTTGTTTTTAATTATTGACAAGGGATTAGCCAAACACCACACCAGCAACTTGAAAAAGTAATCCCTATATCAGGCTATGTAAGGATTTACTAACTGTATCATTGGCATAAAGAATGTATTTAATGTGAGACAACCTTGTTCTGATGTTAACAGGCTTGTTTAGTTATGAGCTTCTTATAATCTGTGAGATCTGTAACAATCCTAACACAAAACAATTCTATTTTCAACAGCCTTAAACAAGCTTTGTCCTCTCTCTTATACATTTTTAGGATACCCTCAAAATTCTTCTTCTACCAGAAAACACAGTTTCTGAAAACTCAAAGATTTTACTGAAAAAGAACATTGAAAAATACAGAATTATTCCAGCATGATCACTTCCGATGTTACACTTAACTGTACAGAGATCTTTAGGGTGATCCATGGAGAATAATTCCTACAGTTCACATCTTAACTTTCCAATCTGCTACATCTATAGAGTGGAAATCAGACTGACATGGGAGCATGAGATGGAAGCATCAATCCTTAAGAAAGGGTTTAGCTACAAAGCCAACTGGAATGTATCACTGTTTTTTCTTGGGCTCCCCAGGAAGGAAGATGCTTTTTCCCAATCACAGCTGCAGGCAGACTCTCCCAACTTCTCCTATATCACTATATATTTCGTAGTTTCACTCTGCGATACTACATCCTGTTTAAACATACTAGGCCTGATTTATGAAATCTCTCCAAGACTGGAGTGGATAGACTATAATGAAAGAACCTGGGTGATCTAGCAAACCTCAAATAGATTTCTTCCAGAATTGAAAACATTCTAATTCTAATAGCAAAATATTTTTAGGGGTTAGGAAAGAGATGATGGTTGAAAATGCCCCCCAATGATAATTTATGGAGCTACCTCTATTTGTATAATTATGATTATAAATAGAGAGGGACGAAAGAAAGAGGTTTGTGCTCCAAGGTTGTGGTGTAAATGACAGATTATGTATTGTTACACACAAGTTTTCATAAAACAGTTTTACATAAACACCTTTACATAATTCTCCAATAAATGCATGTGAGTATCCAACAAGTCTAGTTGTTAAGGCACTCGACTGGGGTGTATCCGATTACTAGACAATTTCTGTCTAAATAAAGTTGGTTTAACCGAAATGGTCGCAAAGATTTTTCCGATGCGTTTCGCCTCGAGGGCTTCTTCAGGGGAGTTAAAACTCAGTGGTCTCTATTAAGCTATGGAACATATAAGAGTATGTTTGAGAAAGATATACAAAAAATAAATACAAACATACATACAGTAGAAGATAAATATGTAATAATTGTACATTGATCATACATCAATAAATGCAAATATAACAAAATCTGTTTGGTTCTAGAACCTAGTTGTGTATAGCTGCTTGTAGGGTAAGGGTTCTAGGGTAAAACATTAGGGTGGTTGATTGTAGAAAATGAGGTTATAGGCGAAATGCCCGCTTATAATTTGATAGATAAGGGGGATGGGGGAAGGTAGGTACATTTTGAAAGTGTATGTGGTCATATGCAGGCACGTAAAGCTTGTTAATAAAAAGAAATGAAAAGAGAAACCAGGTATAAGGAGTATACGATAGTAGTTGCAGAGAGGGTATTATCTTCAGAGATTCCCAATTCCTGGTAGGGATAGGGTTATTGAATCCTTAGAAACGGTACTTGAACCAGTATAAGGAGTTTTGATCCTAGTAGGAATAGAATACCTGGTATTTGCAAAGGGATCAATAATCCAAGGAGCAGGAGTATCTGTGAAGGTTTGAATCCAAGAGTGCAGCCACAGGTACTTCTCATGATCTGGTAGGTGAACCGCCTAGCAATATGAGATGGCGGATCATACGGGGGAGAATAGTCTAATGCACTGGAGCGAGTATGCTCCTGTGCTACAAGACCAGAAACGCCACCAAAGTGGTGGAGTCCTGTCGCCCGCAAGTCCCCGCTGTCAGCAACTGGGATCCTAGAGAGACTGGAGGCAAGGGTTTCCTGAACCTCTAGTTAAATGAGGGGAATGGTAGACTAGGGTAATATTCATATATACTGAAGATTAATGACATGAATTGAACACAATGTGAAAAAAATATTTTTTTGAAGTACATAATCTATTACAGTAAAAACGAAAATTACAATAGAGTTACAATGAAGGTACAGTAATATATATATACTATTAAGGTACAGTAGTATATATAAAGAAATTAGTAAGGTACAATATTGTCATAATTGTAGTTCATATTGATACAATATAGTATTTTTAACTTGATATGTCAAGAATAGGTAATTGTCAGGGTCCACATTGAAAATCTTCATCTATATCAAATGAAGAAGACCTAACTTTGAAAATAATGTTTGACAAACCAAACTCCAACCCTATACCATATCAACCTGACTTATGTAAAAACTTCAACACTCAAAACTTTAAAAGACCTCTATGAACTTCTCATGGAAAACCAATCACAATCACTAAGTAACCAACTATCACACCCCACCAACCTAGATACTACAGCCCTTTAAAAGACTTTCCAGCACGCTCAGCAACAGTCCACGCACCAGCAGGCTGAAGAGGGGTTTGTCACAGGGCAAGGTTAGCCACTCCTGGTAACCCTTGCCAAGCACACCATTACAGGTAGACTGCGACCACATGCTTCGACGGAAGTACGCACCGTTACCCCTGACAACCGCATGTGTCACCTGCTGCCAACTCTAGACAGGGATGTCTCAGAAATCACAATGTTATAGTAGTGTTTCAGGTTTGCAAGTTACACTACTTCTAGTTAGAGCATTCAGAGACGTAGCTTACTTTTTATAGGGTTTTATAAGTAAAAACATACAAACAAAAGTGCATAAAAAATGTATAGAAAAATATAGACCTAATCAAAGAACAATAACAGAACTATAGCAACAGCATAAAATAAAATGGAAAACTTAGGTAGAGTCGGTTTGCCTTGGTCCAGGTTGCGGTGTAAAGTCCACGTTATTAGCGAGAGTCACTGGGCTCCCTGCAGTGACTTAACGTGTCAGTGCCATTGTCCTTGTCATCCAGATGGTATAGTGAAAGCTGTGTCTGCTAGACTTACATTGCTTTTTCTATCCCAACAACAGAGGTGGGACTAATAGGACCATCCAATGATAGCAGGATGGGGGCTATCTGAGGGGCTGTGACTACGTGGGCTTATCTGAGGTTTTTGACACCTGGGACAAAAGACTGAGACTTTTAAAGTCTGGAGACACTGTCTACAGACCATTAATTACCAGCAAGATATTACAACTGAAGCCCTTATTGTTATTTAAAAAAGGGGAATAGATTCAATTAGCACGAAGCCCCTACACAGGAAGATCTTTTGTTCATTTTAAGAATAGATTCAATTTGCACCAAGACCTTACCCAGGGAGGAAGATCATTTGTTAACAATCAGGGGGAGATCTGGACTTAATATTATCCACCCTCTCACACTAAATATTGTCCACAATATCACAGTCCCACCTACCCTGTTTCCCCGATTATAAGGCACTGTCCTATATTTTTTGAAATGCCAAAATATGCCCTAGGTCTTATTTTCAGGGGATGTCTTATTTTTCCATGAAGAAGACTACAGTACACATTTATTGTTGA
>NC_092860.1:83794853-83866387 GCF_032062135.1 Pyxicephalus adspersus
TCTATCACTCTATGCCATTGATTGTCCCCTTCTGATCACTCTATGCCATTGATTGTCCCCTTCTGATCACTCTGTGCCATTGACTGTCCCCTTCTGATCACTCTGTGCCATTGATTGTCCCCTTCTAATCACTCTATGCCATTGACTGTCCCCTTTCTAATCACTCTATGCAATGATTGTCCCCTTCTGATCACTCTATGCCATTGATTGTCCCCTTTTGATCACTCTATGCCATTGATTGTCCCCTTCTGTTCACTTACTGGTAATTAAGTGTAGGGATCTCCGTTAGGGCAGGTAACTCCATTAGGGCAGGGATCAGCAGCGTGCTTCCTGGTTCAGAATCGCGGGGGCGCGTGTGCCGGCTTTTTACTTTCAGTTTGGCTCTGCACTGCAGCCAGGAGGAGACACGCGCTGCAGCCAGCATCAAGGAGACACTTTACTTTTGACAACCAGACATACCTACAAACCTAGGGCGTGGTGATGGAAACTAAGTGTGCACCATCGTACACAAATCGTGAGAATGGGAAATGGGAAAACTATCTTTTTTCAGACCCCGACAACCATATATACACTCAACATATCTTGATTTGGAAGCTATGTTGATGATGTCCTACTTATATGGACTTGACCCACAAATCTATTACAGCAATTCTTCACATCTATTCGAAACAATCATTTCAACCTGAAATTCACCATGACATCCAACAACACCCAGTGTAGTGCAGTTGAAACGCAACTGCACTACAGATTTCAAATATGAAGCCAAACAACTGCATGACAGACTATCAAAATGAAGATACCCTAAACAACTGCTTAAAAATTATAGACACCCCACATATTACATGAATCATCACCAGATATAACAGGTATCATGATTTTATTTATAAAACCCTTGCAACACATTGGTATAGCCTACAAACTGATCCTAAGATCAGTAAATTTATCACTAACAAACCATCAATCACATTTAGAAAATCATGGTCCCTGAAAGACCAACTCATTTCGCGCCATCTCCACATTACACCCCCTGAAAACCGTCAATTTAATATCAAAGGTACCTTCAAGTGTGGTCACTGTAATCAGTGCCAATGGATCAAAGAGAATTTACACATGATATTACCTATTGGGCAAACACATAGACCACAACACCACATAGACTGCAACACAGCCGGAGTCATTTACCTTATGACCTGTATCTGTGGAGCTTTCTATGTTGGTAAGATGAAAAGACCTTTAAAAAAATGAATATACAAACATATTCATTTCATCACAACGCCGGTCTGTTATCACGTAGGTACCAGACATAAATATAATACAAATGTGCTACAGGTCTCAGGATTAGAACATGTACCTTCAAATGTAAGAGGTGGCAATTGGGACAACAAACTCTTCCAACTGGAAACTAAATTGATTATTACATTGAAAGCAACACAAAGTCCAGGCCTCAATGATTACATTAGTTACAAACCCTTTTTTATGAAGCCTGCTGTACGTAATATGTATCTACTTACCCACATTTATGGCTCCCATCCCCATGTCATCCACATTTTATACATAAACAACAGTTTATTAAAGCAAAAAAGTGGAATATTCTTGAATAGCAAAGTCAGTCCCCTGACCTGAACCCAGTTAGCAGATAACCATCACTGCCACCTAGCCCTCACAACAACCAAGTGTCATGCAGGGCCACCGTTAATGACAAACCCATACCCTGATGGTTCTCACCCGCTTGTTTTCTTGCTTCCCAAAACTTTTTTCCACTTTCATGGACCTGTGAAAAACGCCCATACGTTGCCATGAAAATAGGTATCAAAACATAGCCGAAGGCATACAAAAAAGGGGAGGGTGGACAGGAGAGGCTCAGGTTAAGAAAAAAATTATGCCCCCACACCCCTTGCCCCTTGTACTCATAATCCTGCCCTTTACCCCTCCTATAGCCCACCAACCACCGATCACACAACGGACCCTCTTTTTCCACCCCTTTCCTTTTCCTGCACTTTTTTTTTTTTTTAAATATTTTAAAGAAAAACATATTAACCCCTTCCTTCCTGCCTTCCCTCCTCACCCTGTCATGTGCCCCTACGCTATAGGCTAGCTCCAGGCCTACTTGACCAGGGTAAAGCAGAGGAAACCATGAACTGCACCCCCGACCAATTTAACCCAAAACTGTCTACTTACAGAACCCAAAAACGACACCAGAACATTTTTTAACATACAAAACAACATATTTTAACCTCAAACAGCAACTGTCAATAACCCACATTTTTCTAAGAAATTGTTTTTATTCCTATAGGTCCATGAAAATCCCCATCATACTATCGCTTTATCCCAAATACCTCCACTCACTAACCAGGTCCCCAGCCGCTATTACACCACCTCGGGGACAATTAGCGGATAACCACCAGTCCCACCTAGCCCCCACAATAACCAAGTGTCATGTAGGGCCACTGTTAACGACAAACCCATACCCTGATGGGTCTCACCGCCTTGTTTTTTTGCTTCCCAAAACTTTTTTCCACTTTCATGGACCAATGGAAAACGCCACCAGCTGCAAACTTAAAACCTTGGGTTTGCGCGCACCTCCACACCTGCAAGGCCCTCTGCAAGCCATCTTGCAGACTCAAAAGCCACAAATCGGTGCCCACTGCATTAAGGTGCACCCCATCACTCCGCAGAAATAACCAAGGTTCTGACTCAGTGTTTCACCACCAAGCCGTCAATCCGAACCATGAACCACCCAACCCAGCCACCAAGACACCCTCACAATAATACCAGACCACATTAAAATGATCCCTGGAAAAGCCTCCTGCAACCTCAAACAATCAAACTTGATGTCATTAATTTACTCCCGCATTTACACCCCCCCCCCCCCCGCGTGAATAAACAGCACATTAGGCAGTCTATCCAACCCAGCAAACCTGTTAACCTCCGGCATCACTCTCCGCCACTGCATGCCAGGAATGCCTATCCAACGGACATGAGCCAGTTCCCGTCTAAAGCCCAGCTGTCATCCACTCTGCCGCACGTCTGCCCTCCTGGCACCCCAATAAACAAATGAGTGTCCCAGGATCCATATCAGGCAAGTAGAATCATCTGTAACAAAAGAGAAGAAAAAATTCCAGCCTCCAACTTCCCCCCCAAGAACTAGTTCCGCCACAACTTTGCCAGCAAAAAACAAAAAAAAAACCTCGCCGCCTACAACTGGCGTGGACGGATATACAAGCTGAAGTAATGAGATTCCCACCGGCCGATTCGCTGGATCACCTCCGGCCCCAAGCCCCACCATGCTGCCTCGGTAGCTGCCCCTATCTGAAAGGAGTGAGATGAATACTCACCTGCATTCTTGCCGGTAGCCACCACACATCTGCGGAACACTGCCCCAAACTGGAAATGAGTCACAAATGTCCCATCCGCATGGACAAAGTAAGGCCCCTCACACTGAGGACGAATCCAAAGATACTCACCCACCAACTGGTCAGGCTTGGACCTGTGTATCCACACCAGCACCATATCATCCCCCAGTTGAAGATCAGACCACAACAGGCCCCCTAACCTGACCCTGCTGGGACAAACCACCTCCCCCAGGCGCAAAGCCGCAAAAAAAGTAACTACAAACATGATCTTGAAGAGAACCACCTCGAAATCACTAAAACAGAAATCCCTTAAACATCTGCACATCTCAACCAACATTTCCAATGACACCGGCCTTCTTGAATCCCTCTGACCCCTCCCCTTCCGATACCCCCATAATGCCGCACCAAAAACATTTTGTCCCATCCTGCCACCCCATACATTTAAACAAAAATGCCAGGGCAGCCAGCTTCTTGTTCTTAGCACCACCAGACACTTCCCTTTGAAAGTTCTTTAATAAAAACATTAAAACAGCACTTTCCCCACCCCTAGGGTCCAAACCCATGCCCTCATTTTGCAAGACTAGAAACCACTCCCGCCAAGTACCAACATAAACCCTCCATGTCCCCCTGCATACCGACTGCTGAATCAACCCGGCTAGGACCCCCATACAACCTTCTAAATGTCTTCTGGACATGGGGTCCCCCACTCCATGGCCTTTGACACCAAACGAGAACTGAAACCGAGAAAGAGAATCAGCAACTACATTCTCACACTCCGGAACATGGATCTCCTGCAAACAAATTTCTTCTGCAAACACAACAAGACCAAATGCTGAAGCAAACAAACAACAGGCAGAGAGGATGCGATATTGTTATTGATAACTTCCACCACGCCTATGTTATCGCAGTGAAAGCACACTTGTTTGTTAGCCAACAAGTCACCCCACAATTCCACAGCCACCAAAATAGGAAACAACTCCAGCAAAACCACACCTCTGCACTCCATCTACCTGCAAAATAGGCCCCATAACCATGAGCCCCAGACCCCAGTCACCAGGTCTAAACCCCATTATCAGCCATCTGCTCCATCCACACAGATCAACCATTGTAAGATTCCAAAAAACATTGCCACACCCTCAAATTCCCTTTCATGTCAACCAAAGAAAATGGCCTGGACTTCTAAACCCTGCTGTGGCAGCCGCCACCCATCGCCAAAAAATCCTGCCTATAGGCATAATGCGGCAAGCAAAATTTAATTTGCCTAATAATTACTGCAATTCCTGCAGCCGCATCTTCTTTTAGCTACAAGCCCTCACCAAGGCCCCCTTAAGCTCTTCCAGCTCGTCCACCTGCAGTCTACGCTCCATCCAGTCCAACACAATACCCAAAAAACAAATTTCAGAGGATGGGCCCACAGTTTTTTCCCTTGCCAAAGGCACTCCAAACTTTGCTGTAACATGCTCTAAAGTTCCTTGCAAATTTGCGAAAACCGAGGAACCCCAAGGGCCCTCCCACAGAAAATCGTCCAAATAATGAATAATAGACCTCAAACCTGAAACCTCTCACACCACCCATTCAATAAATGTACTAAAGACTTCAAACAAAGATTAAGAAATTGAGCAGCCCATAGGCAAGCCCTTTTCAACAAAAAATGCCCTGCTACTCACAACCCAATAACCAGAAACTCTCCGGATGAACCGGCAACAAACGAAAAGCCACTTCAATATCAGCCTTCGCCATGAGACAACCTCTACATAGTATGTACATAGGTAGTATCTACATGGGTCACCCGACAGAGCACCGGATCGATTCCATCATTAACTGACTCCCCCTTTGGGTAAGACAGATGATGTATCATCCGAAACTGGTTGGGCTCCCTCTTGGGAACCACCCCCAAAGGGAAATAACTTAATCCACCAGTGGAGGCTCCAAAAAAGGTCCAGCCATAATAAGCCACCTAATGAAACCTCCTTGGCCAGTTTGGGCGAAACCACCCCCTGATTCCCCAAAGCCGACCGCAAATTATTAGACCCCTGGGGAATACTCACCAGCTTGCAAAGAATCCGAAAGCCATCCGAAAAAAACACTTGCAGCAAGTTTGCAGCCTCCCTGACAGGATACTTAGAGAAAAAAAAACTGCAAGTTTTCCACTCTCACCAGCGTCATCCCTCTTTCCCGTAAGCCCAGCAGCACCGGTTCTTTTTTTTGCCATACACCTAGCCCCTGAATGGAACCCCCTGCAAGAGGAACACTCGACTTTAAAATGGCAAGTCGCTCCAAACTTACAGGTGCCCTCATTAAACAACCAACAGAGCCCTCTGCGCTTATCTGCCAGGGATCCTGTGGCTCTCGAGCCCCCGCCCCCCCCAGGAAACGACTGCGACCCAAATCTAGCTGATGTCATCAACCACATCCACAGACTGATGTCCCGGTGATCTCAAGGCATGCCCAGCCGCAGAGCCTTGCACTGCCTAAATTTCCCATCGTATCTAAGCCTGGCAACCCCGCCATAAACACGATAAGCCTCACCTATGGCGTCCAAGTAACAGAACAGCCCCGAGCAATGCTCGGGCTCCTTCTCCCCCACGATACTTGGCAAAATTGCACCTCCACATGTGGACCAGGGCCCAGATCGAGCCCCGCACACCACCAGCACCACCACCACATTGGCAAAGCAAAGCCCTGAAACTAAGACATGATGTCTCTGCTCACCAAGCCACTCCAACCATACCCACCCCTTCTACCTGTAAATCATCACTGGCCTCTCTCAGTCCTGTTACTGTGGACGAAGTCTCCTCTCTTTTCTCATCATCTCCATCTACTACCTGTCCGCTTGACCCAATTCCCTCTGATCCACTCCGTGCCCATTCCTCCACCCTGGCCCCGCCCTAACCAAACTACTCCACCTCTCCCTTTCTACTGGTAAATACCCCTCCGCTTTCAAACATGTCATAATTCTCCCTATCCTGAAGAAACCCTCACTAGACCCCTCCATACCTTCTAACTACTGTCCTATCTCTCTTCTCCTATATGTCTCCAAACTTCTAGAACACCTTGTCTACAAAAGACTCACCGATTACTTGAGCACCAACTCTCTCCTTGTCCCACTCCAGTGGCTTTCGAGCTGCCCATTCCACTAAAACAGCCCTTACTAAAGTGGCCAATGACCTCATCAGAGCTAAGTCTCAAGGCAACTTTTCCCTGCTCCTTCTCCTTGATCTTTCCTCTGCTTTTGATACTATTGATCACCCTCTTCTAATACAAATTGTGCGCTACATTGGTATCAGTGACACTGCTCTCTCTTGGTTTGCTTCCTATCTGTCTGACTGCTTTTTTTCAAGTTTCTTTAAATGGTAATTCTTCCTCTCCAACTCTCCTCCCTGCTGCTGTTCCCCAAGGATCAGTCCTTAAACCGGTCCTCTTTCTCTGTACACCTCCTCTCTCTGTAGTCTCATATCCTCCTTTGGCTTACAATACCATCTGTATGCTGATGACACTCAAATTTATCTGTCCACTCCTGACTTGTCTCCCTCAGTCCTGGATAAGGTCTCATGCTGCCTGTCAGCCATCTCATCATGGATGTCTGACCGATTCCTGAAACTCAACCTGGATAAAACAGAACTCATCATCATCCCCCCCTCAAATTCCAAATCTCCCCCTGACATTTACCTCATTTACCCCCATATTCAGAACATTTACAGGTCCTGTAACTTTCATCCACACAACATCTCCAAAATTGACCCCTACCTGTCCACAGAGACCACAAAACTCCTTGTACACGCTCTTATCATCTCTCGTCTGGACTACTGTAACATCCTTCTCTCTGGTATTCCACTAACCCGACTCTCTCCTCTACAATCTAATATGACTGCTGCAGCCAGACTCATCCATCCTTCCCTCCGCTCCTCTTCTGTTGCATCTCTTTGCAGTTTTCTACACTAGCTTCCATTTCACCTTAGAATCAAATACCACTCATAACTTCACTCATCACATGCATGGTTACAAGACTTTTTTAGAGCTGCCCAATTCTCTGGAACGGTCTTCCCAGTCTTATTCGGCTTGCTCCTACTTTCTCCTCATTTAAAAGAGCAATCAAAACCCATTTTTTCAAACTTACCTACCCATCTTCTTCTGTCTTTTGAAACTGTTACTACTTCCCATCACTACATATCTCCCCTCCTATTGTGTGTTAGTTCCCCCACCTACTAGATTGTAAGCTCTTCAGGGAAGGGTCACCATTGTCACTGTCTGTATTCGTCTGTCATCCGCAAACCCTATTTAACGTACAGCACTCTGTAATATGTTGGGGCTATATAAATCCTAAATGCTAGGCTGTGACATTGAATTGATGTGCAGTTGGTATTAAAGGAACCAAAGAGGACCAATAAAATACCCCCACAGCATTACACTATCGTCCTAAACTGTTGATACAAAGCAGGATGATCTATAGTTTCATGTTGTTGATGCCAATATAGGTAGGCAGTTTGAGGTCCTAGCGGACAGTTATTTTGGTAGTGGTGGGGGACCCATCTGAGGTGTCTTTGACAAACTTTAACATGCTGATTGGCTACAGAAATAGCAACAGTAACGCAACAAAGCCATGACCCTCTGATCTGCATGTTTCTGTTCAGGATATTTACATGCAGAATACTGCATACCTGTCTCTGTCCTGCCCCTTCTTAGTGTACTGTATAGAGCAGAGTTTGCTGGGGGGTCCTTGGGCAATGACAAGTGTGATCTTTTTGGCTATCTGTAAGGGTGACATTCTTCCTATTGACCACCACACTAACGTACTATAATCTGTTGATCTAGTATTCATAGCATGGGTTCCTTGAAGACCTGAAAGTTATTTCAAGGGTTCCCCCATGTTAAAAAGTTTGAGAAACACTGATATAGGGAATTTTAAGATGTTGCTACTAAAACAGATTCATGTTCTTACACTAGTTACATTTCTAAAGCATACATTTATGATGTACAGTATTAAAGTGTATGTAATGCTAAAATCAAAAAAGGATAATATAAATTATTTTTCCTTACAAGTTTAACTATGGAGCCATGTCAGAAGCAATTCCTGGCTGCTACAAAATGTTTATGTCAGCTATTACCAGAAATTTAACCATTAGAGTCACTGGCAATTCATCACTTAGAAATAGTTTGTCTTTAACAGGTTAAATTATGGATAAATCATTGAGTTGGCTGTCCATTTGTAGCAATACGTCAATGTTTAGCACTGCATCTGACAATATCCATGCAATCATGTAAATCTTAAAACTACCTATATTTCCTGTTACTATAAATTCATTGTGTGTGCTCCCTTCAGTCAATTAACCAAATCTAAAAACACAACTGTTATAATATTATATACAAATTAATAACTACACTATTGCAGCTTCTATTGATATTGCACAAACTCATTAAAACCTAATTTGTGCTTATTCCCACACAGAACTCCACTGCTATGTGCCATGATCTCTTTATCACAGACTAAAAAGCACTAAAAGCCTATTACAAAAAGGCAAGGATGCTTTTGATTAGATATAAGTGATCCCTAATCTACACTCCTCTCCTCCACAACAACTCAGGGACAGAGAATAGGAAAAGGCCAATAGTCTACTTGTATTCACCTACACCTGATCTCAAGGGTGTTTGCCTTTCTTTAAAAGAAGGATGGTGTTGGAGTGCACAACATGAATTGTATAAAAACAGCACTTATGCATATTCCATTTTCAAATGATTGGTTCATTACGACTGTTGGTGAGCCTTAATGGGGGTTGCCAAAGAAATGTCAATGCAGACAAATCTAGCAAGATGACTCTAGCTGGGAACTGGATCCAAAGCAACTTGAAGGAAAGATAACACCTCCTTGAACAGGAAGGTGAGGTATGGGGGTTGTGCAAGGAAGCATCTACTTCAAAGACTTCTCCAATCATCCTGCCTGGTGTATAAACATACCCGCTATCTGATGACCCCCAAAGGAGCCAGAGGACTTGGCCCCAATGCAACAGTGACACCTATTGGAGAATATCAGCGGGCACCTGTGAGCAGTGTATTTCCGGAAGTGGGAGGACACCTAAGTAAGGGGTGGATGCATGGGTGTGGCCAGGGGTCTTGGAGATGTATAAGAAGGGACAACAGCCACAAATCACTCTCTTATCCTCCTATATACATCCTGTGACTCTTATCCCAAATCTCTTATCTGCCGTTATACATCATATTCCTCTTCTTCCAAATCTCTTATCCTCTTGTATACATCCTATGCCTCTTATATACATCCTAAGCCTCTTAGACCTCTTTTTTTTCCCCAAATCTTTTATCCTCCTATATTTTTCTTATTCTACTATATACATCCTAAGCCTCTTAGACCTCTTTTCTCCTAAATGCCCTATCCTCCTATATACATCCTTTGCCTCTTCTCACAATCTCTTATACTCTTGTATACATCCTATGCCTCTTCTCCCAAATCATATCCTCTTATATACATACTATGCCTCTTAGACCTCTCTTTCTCTTACTTACTCTCTCTTTTACTTTCAAGCTAAGGTGCAGGTTACTGGTGACGGACTCTTTGCGTAATGTATCTTTTTACTTTGTCTACATGATTATTTAGATTAATAGGAATAATTGTTGATTACTTGTTAATTCTTTTCTCTCTTAATAAAAATCTTGTTATTTAGGATCTGTGTGATTATTAAGCTAATAGAGACTTAGTGAAGATACTGTTTTTCAAGATAAGGGATAAGGGAAACCAGAATTTTTCTTCAGATGGATATATTGGTGAAAGCTTTTCAAGTTTGAAGTGGACAGTTCACAAAGTGAAATTAAGCACAAATTAATTTTATTCAGTAGAGTCATCAATATTAATAGAAACTGGATACTAATAACTGGCATGTCCCTGGAGTGGTGATATTAAAGATTGTGCACAAAGACATTGTATGTGTTTTGAATATTGATTGCAATCTACAAAAACTGTTAAACACGTGGTTATATTTAAAGAACACATAGGGGTCTGTTTTTAAACCTAATGGTTTAGCGGTTCCTTAGAAAATAGCTTTTTTTCCCTAGTGAATACATTGCATGTGTGAAAAGGCCCTTGAATATCAGCAATGTTCTATAATTGATAGATTATGAAAACTGAATTGGGAGCTCTAAGGTGTAGGTGATCAGTATAAAAAAACAGTAGCATTTTCATAGAATGTACAGCAGCAAATTTTCAAAAGCCGGTGACATCTCTGGAAATAAAAACATTTCAGATTGGACATTGACCATCATGCACACATTCCACATTCCAATAAGAATTGTGAGCGTGCGGTCTGTACAAAGTGTCAGTGTGCAGAGTTGTGATCATATACACCCCTCCCACTGTGTCAGCTGCACTCCCTCCCTTTCTGCAGTTCCCTATTTACAGTTTGTGTTTTGTGTTCTAGTTATATAAAGACAGGCCTTTCACTATCAGCTCATTCCAGTGTCAGTGTGTGGAGGGATTTGTATTATCCTAACATGGCCTGGACACCTTTATTCTTATTGCTACTTTGGGGCTCCTTCTCATTTACCCTGCAGGACATGGCAGCCCCTCGGTATAACATTAGCCTGGATCTGCCACCTGAGCAGCGCTGGAAGGAAATCCTTTCACATTACAATCAAACCTACCTCAAAGAAAAAATGGATTTCATTGTTCAGTAAGTTTTTTGTTGTTTGAAAGTGCTGCTGAAACTCCAGCAACCATTCACTATTATATTTGTAGTCTGTAAGTTATTTACATTTCTAAACAAAAATCAGTTTTTTAACTATTCAGTAGTTAAAGGCGAGTTAATATAAGCAAATTCCCAAAGCAATCATATTGATTAGCATAGTCAAAGTCATTTTGTAAATGTAGACAGGCATGTATTGTTCTTCCGACTTTGAGTATCTCATGGGCACAGCTGTGTGTTCCTCCCACTAGCCCAATTCAGAGTTGAAGAGTTAGGATGTACTGCAGTGAATGAGCACAAACTACTTTATATTACTTTCTTTACATTGTGTGTATTAACACATCAACCTGATTGCTGTTCAGTTTAGTTGGGCTTTAACATGTTTCTGGCTTTGGGAGGGCTGACAGAATAAAGTGAAAGCAGGTGAGCATTTCATCTCCCTGGTGTGTCCTTCATAATAATCCATGCTACTGGTGTGTTCTTACCAATGGCAGGATCACTAGCGGGCCCTACTATCTTAAATAGACCATTGCATTCTTCAGCAGTTAAGGTAAGGGCAAAGTTTTTCAATGTGTTTAACTGTCCAACATTGGATTTTACCTTAAATTATTATGCTAGTTACATTAATCCAAATACTGAATTGGTAACCCACATTGTGATGGTAAAAAATATATATATTTTTCACATGCATGTCTATATATTTTACACTGGAAAATGTCCTTCTCCTTATCTCAGAAAGTTGGTAGGTATGTGAAACCCATAGCAATTTTAAGGTATTTTATTTTGGATTTAGAATATATGGTATATTGCGGTGCAGGTGTATATATCCTGGTCAGCTTGCAGCAGTTTGCTATGTGATCAGGGTTGACGAGCAGCACAGTGGCTTAGAGCTTAGCACTCCGCACCTTGCAGCACTAGTTTCCAGGTTTGAATCCCAGCCAGGACATTATCTGCAAGGGGTTTGTATGTTCTCCCTGTGTTTGCATGGGTTTGCTCCAGGCACTCAGTTTCCTTCAACATCCCAAAAACATGCAGTTAGGTTGCACAGTTTAGGACCACTTGTTTGAAAGAACTCTAGTTCTGCAACATGCCTTTCAACCATCCATATGTGTGAAACTGTCCAGTGTTCAGATAGCTTTAGTAGAAATCCAACACATCCACAAAGTGTCTTTGTGTTAGCAGTTGCCTGGGTTTAACTTCTCTAGATCATCTGTCAGTGAAAGTCAGTGTATGCTCTTATTTATAAAACAGATTGTTTAAGAATATTAGTCTGGCTGTCATGAAAACACATACATCTTGATTGCTTTCTAAATCTTTAAACAAATATAGAAATCAGGAATTCTAAAACATATGACTGCATTTTAGGTAGCTAATCAACAATGGTAGCTCCTGCACATCTCTAATGACAGTACTAAATCTATTCATTGCTACACTGGACAAACCAGCTTTCTTTAATGAAACCACTTATAGGGGGCAAATTAAACTATAGGGTGTTATTTGCTAAAAAGATGTACTAAGAAGATGTTTTTGGCTGGTGGTTTTGAGAGGAGATACCTTACAACAACATTTATCAGAGCAAGACCAACCTCAGCTACACACCCTAAATTACCCACTGCCTGGTGGAACCCGTGATAATAGCATTTACCAGCACAGTCATCTTTTTGGTTCTAAGATGTCAAATTAGTAAAAGCTATTAGCCACGAAGGATGTTGGCAGATAAAAAAAAGATGTTACGATAAACCTTTTTTTTTCTAGGAACACTTACCCATCACCTTGCCCACAGTGAAATGATGTGGCACCATCTCACAATTTGTATAGTACTCCATCTTTAACCAACAGGAATCCATCTTGAAGGCCACTTGTTTGTAATTGCCCCCAGGTCACAACATCCTGTTCTGCCAGTATTCCCTGCTTTCCTGATTCACTGCCAGTGCAACCCAAAACCTTGTGTAAGTTTCAAATAAGTGGAAACTAACTTGCAAGCTACCTTCAAACACAAATGGTTACAACTTGACACTCAAGCACCAAACCCTGCATTGTAGAGAAGAGGGTAGATGTGTCACCTGTATCCCCATCTCCAGATGTCCAAGGAATATATTGAGCTGTGATGGTGGAACAAATTGAATATTAAAACAACTGCTGACATTGTTCTCTGTAAAATGCATCTATTAGTTGTTCCAGTAGCAGAAGTATGTTTAATGACATGAAATATGGGAAGCTATTGTCTTCATTCAGTAATTGGTGATTTATAAACCAGGAAAAACATACGCCCCCTCCATTTTTGAGCCCCTTCTTCATTTAAAATTAGGCAGCTCAATGACATTACAGGTATGTTGTCTTCTCCCCCAAGCCGTGGCAGTGGGACTTCATTTAATCTCACAAAATGACCACATAACACGAGTTTATGAGCCCAGGACCACCTTAACTTTAGGACTATGACCACTTGAACTCATAGTAGCAGATCACTGGCTGTCCATTAACTCCCCTAAACTCAAAGAGGTCCCAGTTAGAGACCACCTGGCTGCAACTATACCTGAAACATTAACTTCAGGCACCGTATGTGTGAACCAGTTCACTTTCAGTGCAATGCATCCAACATGTATAGGCAAATAAGCATCTGTTTTCTATAGGACTAGCTTCAACTATCATGTTGTCTTTTTTAAGCATATTTGGATAATGTTTCAATAGTATCTAAAAAAAAAAACACAGGGCAACCCATATGAAAAAAGTAGTCTGCATGCCACATGTTTTATGGTTTGAACAACCCTTAGGTTACTGGTACAAATTCTGTCCTAGGTCTATGAGTAGCTTGTTGTATGCTGCAAAAGTGTCCAATTTTGTTGTGTTTGTTTTGTTTTAGTTTACTGAGTAACTCTGAAATATATGCTTTTCAATTAATAACTTGTGTACATCTGTATTTCAGGAATGGATTGCCTAAATGGGCCCGCGCCATTATCTTCCCATTGGCAGAATTTGACCTAATATTTCTAGTCAAGGAACCCTATGCTGGTGAGTTAAGAGGAATAGCTAGAACACTTGGATTCAACGTTGGATATGTATTGGCCCTTAATCTTGTCTATGAAGCTACAGCGTAAGTAGTACTCTAAAGTCCCTAATAAAATTTTGATTTGTACTGAATTGTGGCAGTTGAGTTTGAGAGTAAGAAAACACCTGACAGATGTTGTACGACTTACCCACTCTTTCCAAAACTAAAAGTTTCAAAAGTCCTGAAAGATTATGTAGACATAGCACCAATAATCTCTAAGGTCATTACAGTAACATTGGTGATTACAGTTTAAAGGGCAGATGTTTACATTGATATACTATCATGGTAATATAGAGTTTAAATTTCATGGTGTGAAAGGTCCTGTACATCATACAAATAAGGTATGTTTGCTTACTTAATATAAAGGCTGTGTTACAATAACTGTACAATGGGTTGGGTTTGTTGTTCCTTAGCTCAGTATTTTTTTAGTGTTTTCAGTCTAACTTGCTCTAGAGGCTGATCAGCTCCTGACTCGATCCTGCGCTGCTATTGGCTGCTGGGATTCTAAAGCCTCTCTGCTCCCCGTCACCAGTGCTGTTATAGCGTCTGCTAAGCTTACCGGTGCTAGAGTGATTTTGAGTGTTTTCTGTTACTGACCTTTTCCTGTTCCTGACATTCCATTTTGAACTCTGCCTGGACCGATTATTGCTTGTGACCCCGACTCTGCTTGTGCCCTTCCCTTTGTACCTCTCTTGGTGGCCTGATTTGACTTCGGCTTGTTTCTGGATTTCCTGATAATTTTGTAATCTGTATCTGTGGTCTTGCTGGCAGCCTATCTCCAGACACCATTCCTTGCGCACCAAGTCCTGGGGGCAACCGAGTGCCGGGAGACGCAACCCGCGGGCTGCTATAGGTGAAGACTGCGGCGTACTGACCAGGCCTTACAATCTGATGTTATTGAATTTTGTGACATCTATATGTTTTTAACTTGTGTATTGTATATTCAGAATACATCACTAATACAATACCTGTTTTGCCAAAAAAAACCTCTGTCTACTTTTCCTTCCAGTCCCTCCAGTGTGGGTTACAAAGGGGCAGAACACAGAAAAATTCGGATTGCCCCTAAATTTTTGAGACAATTGTAAACTGGAATTGACATAAACTTTCAATCACTCTCAGTCACATGTTAACAAATTAATTTTACTCCCTGCCAGCTCTATAAAGAACTGACTGACAGTCTAAAACCTCAAATTAAACAATTAAAAGCATTATAAATATTTTCATTAACACAAATATGGTAATCAAACATGATTTCAAAAATGTTTTTCAATGCTCTATACTAGAATTCTGAACAGTCCTAAACTTCCTGTTTCATAAACTAACAAACTAATGAGGTTCCAAGAAATTGTAACTGCCAAACATTTAGTAAATTTTTTTAGGGTACTTTATCACTGGGCTACAGGAATAAACAAATATTTTTAAGGATGTGTAACATTGTGTTCTGGTTGTAATTATGCCAAGAACAGAAGCTACAGTCCCTGTATAAAGAAAATCCTGTAATTTTCATTCTCATCTTCAACCTTTATATTTATTCAGCTACATGAACATTCATTTGATTTAGTAGCAGTCTCTACTTCTTTTTTTAAATCAACCCCTTTGATTCACCTGACTTGGTGAACATTGTGAATGTTCTGTTTACCAATGGCAGTGGCAGAAGATACCCTTTTCTTCCAGATATAGAGGGGCAGATGACTTCCTGACCTCTGTCAGCTTTTTTAGACTTCTAGTCACATGGTTGTTGGGGTTTTACTGATAACCTGGCATGGGATTCACTATAAAAAATTCCAGTTGACTGCTGAAAAAATACCGGCACAGAGGATTGCTGAAAGAACTTAGACTAAAGCTACGTACACACGGCACAGCCGATCGTAATGAAAGGGAAGGGGAGAGCGCGCAGCAGGGTGCCGCTCCGTCGCTCTCCCCCTCCCCTCTCCATAGAGCATGAACGGTGCTGTATGTACAGCACCATTCATGCATCGTGCAGTCCCTTGTCGTTGGAAAGGATTGTGAAAGATCCTTTCCAACGACAAAAATTGCAAGTGTGTACGCAGCTTTAGTGTTTAGACTGTGCAATTGCAACTTGCATGGGATGGGCATAAGGTGCACTGTGGGGTGTATAAAAAATAAATGGGGGGTATATTAGGAGTGTATATAAGGAGAGCATTGGATGCACGCTGAAATTCAGAGAATTTCTCACAAAGACATACAGCATGTGATGAGAGATGATTGCAAAAAGCTTTTAGGGAGGAGAGAAAAGGAGGCTAAAAAAAAACATTTTGCTTTGCCTGCAAGGACAAAGCACAGAATTTCCAATTCTGCACAATGCATACATATGCAAATAAAACACATAGAGATGATGTGTGTTGGGAAATTTGTATGCTATCTAAGAGAGAACAGAGAATGTTCACTAATCTAGAAACGGACAAGTTGATTACTCAATATGCAAGTGATTCTTTCACATCATGTTGTATTTCTGGTTATGCAAGAGGTTACAACATATACTTTGTATGTTGGGAAGCAGCATTTCATGATAACCCTTAAGGCAAAATAACTCAATATCCAGATACACTGCATATGTGAAAACTGTTTTACCTGCCAATAGATCTGTATTTCTTTCTGTATATCTTCCCAACTAATCCTATGAAATACGTTTCTTCAATACCATACAGCCCTTATGGCAGTACAAAAGATCTAGGTTTTCTATGCTGCACTTATCTCTCAGTTACAGGACTTGTCTCCTACCCAACATGCAAAAACTAGGAAAAGCAGCAGACTTAAAAATCTAACTTCACATTTTCCCAGTTTTCTCCAGCTATAAACTGCAGCACAACTAAGTGGATATTGTTCAGCCTCTCCTTTTTACCAACATAGACATATGTGTTGGCACTACAAGAATGTGCCACCTAAATAACTTAAAGTAACACTTGGCACCTATCATTTTTTCAATCCGTATTTAACAAAAAACAGACTTTGATTTTGATTTACTAGTATGGGTCTGAATCATTAAAACTCTGTAAGACTGGAGCGTATAGGCTATCATGGGAGAACCTGGTTGATCCAGCAAACTTTTTTAAAATAATTTCCAATATTTGGCATATGTTTACAATCATTGACCAGGTTTCCTTGATCACCCAGATTCATCATGAAAATCTTCTCCAGTCTTGAAGAACATAATAACAAATTATAACACATTAAATGGCATGGACAAAAATACTATCGCTGCAAACAAGCGATTCCTATAGCTCCTAATGACACATCTGCACCTGTTAACAGGTAGTGTACCCCTCTCTTCCTGACCAAACTGCTCCAGATGTTTAAAGTATGAATAGTGTGTCCATACCATTTTAAAATATCTTTGTAGAATAGGCAATCCTTTTCCTCCTTTTAAACTTGCTTTACCTTACTCAGTGACACATTCTAGGCATGCAGGTATACACAAAACAAATGGTTGTTTATTCTTTGCTCACTACAGGAAGCCTAATGTACCTTTTCATTGAAATTTAAAATTGTGAAAATGTTACCTGGCGAACGTTAAGACCTATGTTGAACCTTGTAGGTCTCAACATTACCTGAAGCAGCAGATTTAATCCATGAAACGCAACAAATAGTTTGTCTTATTTTGTTTTGTGCTGTAAATCTTATGTTGAGAGAATAATTCTTTTATTGTTTTAATTGAAAGCTAAATAAAATTAATTTCTCTGCAGAGGGGATTGTAAAAGGCTGATACTAATTCGGATCGGGTACCTAACATACTTATAACATAATAAATATTACATAGCTGAAATAATCTGTGTTTATATCTACATTAGTTAGAGAAATGAGAATGAAATGAATTTTTTTTTTGCGATATAAACTAATATGTTGTATGCATAATCTTTTTACAAAAAATGAAAGCCCTGCCTCCCACAATTTTGGATGGTTGAATGCTTAGTTGTTGTTTGCATAAACAGTAAGCATATTTTCACAGTGCGGTTGTTTTTATGTGTTGCTATTTGGTCAGTATAGATGCAAACACTGCCTAACATGTTTTTGTATATATTGGCATATAACCTAGTTATTATCATGTAAAGCTTGTTTGATATTTTGCATACTGTAATGCAGGTACTGCACAAGTATAATTGCTCAAGACACAAAAGGAAATATTTATCATGGGAGGAATTTGGACTATGCCTTTCCTGATATACTCAAAAACCTCACACTAGATTTGGATTTTATTCAGAATGGAAAGGTAAAATATGATTTGTGTTTCCAAACAGTATTTTCTTTTATATTGGTAATACCGTATGTAATTAGAAACTCTTAAAGCTACCTCTGAAGTCCAATCTCTAGATGCAGCTGGCATCTAAGGTATAACCAGTCTGGCTGCTGATCGACAATCTCAGTTTATTTGAGATTATGGTAAAAATAAATAAAGCCAAATTTTACCATCAGAACAAATCCACTAAATACATGTCAGGTGCATCAAAAGCTATTCAATGTCTTACACTTTGTTTTCTATCTGACATAGCCACAGCTCAGTATTAGAGCCTGTTTTCTACCAACATGCCGCCTAGTGGGACCCTTGGTCTCTGTGTGGAAGCAGAGGCCTAACATCCAAACCCTGATGAGTCAAAGCTCTCTAGACATCAAGGAATCTGAGCTAAGCTGATTGAAGAGCTAAAGGTTTCACTGAATATAAAGTGTTTTGGACCTCTACATTAAGACCACTGTATGGGCCCCACTCTTTAACTACTGGCAGGGGACAGAGTTTTGTACTCAGTGATTTCTTTAGAAAAAACAAAACTGTTGTATTTGGCATAGTTCAACTGAGTGTTTGATTGGGCTTTTAATACACAGGTACTTAACTAATGCAACTGACCAATAGGGTCAAAATTATGACTTCAGGGGTCTGGATTAGCTATGCAATTTAGAATCATGTCGATCACTACCCTGAGATTATTTGGCAACTGATTCAGTCGTGCACAACCCCAAGCTTGACATACAGCTTTCATATTTCATGTCTATTTGGCAGTTTGTGAAGCTTATGTCCTAAACCTAACCTAAGTAGGCTCATCTACCCATGCATAGCCAACCTTACAGTGTTCAGGCATTGTTCAGACCAGCTGTGGGAACAATGGTTTCCATGCTGCTTGTCTCTCAGCCACCCCCATCGCTGTGCTGGTTATTACCGCATCAATGTTTAAACTTAATGCTCTAAATGGCACTTTATGCTGCCCCCAATAATCCCTATGGGCATGGGCCACAGGTGAGACATCACTTATTACATGTTAACCAGTGGATTCAAATGTGTGACCACCACAACCTCACCAAGTCTGAATAAGCGCTAATGTTGCAAGTAATTTGATGGCAAAAGGTAATATCTAGATCACCCAGGAAATAAATAGACTTTATTCAATACGTTTATGGACTTTGTTTGGAAATTACATGTGTATTTTTAAGCACTAACATTTTACTGTATTATAGTTGAACTAAGAACATAATATACCTTTTTAATTGATTGTAAGGTGATTGTAGCCATATTGTTTCAAGTGCACTGACAACAGTTAAGAACGGTCTGTGATACTTATTTTACTTTCACTAAGAGTTACAATTGGAGGACAAATTTTTGTGGGGTCCACCCCTGCTTCTCCACTGACCCAATTGCTGCCTGGCCAGGGAAGAAGTAGGTAAACCCATAAAAATATGTCCTGACATCAGATATTTTTGCTTTTTCTTTGTGTAAAGGACATGTTTCCTAAAACTGCTTAGTAAATTCTAAATCAATTTCACTAGATCCTAAATGCTAAGTAAATTGTCCACTCCTTCACAACCATAATATATAAAGTTGCATCAATATTAACTAATTTTACATTTATTCTCCAGATTGTATATACAGGAACCACCTTCTTAGGGTATGTTGGATTATGGACCGGTCAAAGTCCTAACAAGTTTACTGTATCAGGGGATGCAAGAGGTAAAAAAAATTATTGCTATGTATAGCCATACAGAAAGCTGTATATGTTTATAACTGTTTTTTATTATGAAGTTGCTTAGACCAGTGAGTTATTTAGCTATGGTACTAAATGAAAACAAATCTTTTTTTTTAAGTAGATTTTAGCTATGTATATTTCATTGTATTTCCTTGAAACCTAGCGAAAGGAAAGTGGTGGGAGAATGCCATCTCTGCTTTTTTCAAGAGAAGCTCACCTGTCAGCTGGCTGGTTAGAGATGTGAGTATATCAACCGAGCTGTTCACTATAATATTATAAAAATAGCTTGTTCTATACCAGCTTAGTGTCAAATCTGTAACAGTTTCAAAGTAAAACAAGAAAATTAATATTCTGCTGTACATTTTCTCCATCAGGCATTGCACAATGCCAGGGATTTTAGGGATGCTGCACTCCAGCTTTCAAAGACTCCAATTATAGCTGATACATATTACATTATGGGTGGCACTCAGGCAAGAGAAGGCTTGGTAATCACCAGAAATCGGGATGGACCTGCAGACCTCTGGCCTTTGGATCCCCAAAAAGGAGAGTGAGTATTTACCTTCATGTTAAGATAGTTTGCATGCAATAAAATATGTTCTGTTATGTTTCCGAATAGTAAAAGCCCACTCCCCTCTGCCTTTTGTACCTCTAAAGATCATCAAATTTATATATGACAGGGATTCTAAGACTAATTTGTTTTGGTTGTAGTTACTTTAACCTTTAAGCCCATGAGTGCCCCTCTGAGTGTATGCTGGTCACTTAGAAAAGTGAATTATTACTCGGCAAAGAATAATTCACTTAGGTTCATGAAAATGGTAAAAATTAACTTTTCAAAGAATACCTAAATAAAATGTAAAATATTTTCATTTGCACATGACTGTATAGCTAAAATATGAGAATGGAAATCCTTTCTGCTTGCTTTACTAGCAAAATTAAAAAAAAAGTTTCCCACAAAGGGAAAAATGTGTAATTTTGCATTTGCTTGTGAAACAGTTATTTAAGTGTTTTGAAACTCTTCATTATATCTTAATGCAGATGGTTCCGTGTTGAAACAAACTATGACCACTGGACTCCCCCACCACCCTCTGATGACCGAAGGTATGAGTCAGAGCCTCAGAAAATCTATAAGATTGTCACAATAAGAAAATCTTTTTTTTCCCTGCTTCTAGTAGTTGCAGGCTTAACCACTTACTTTTGTATTCTAGAATGACTCATACCATGTTGTTTTATTATTATTTTTTTTAATAATCTATTTTCTTTTCCAATTTTTGGTTGTGTGGTTTGTTATATCAACCTATGTAGCATAAAAAAATGATGAGCAAACTGCAGATTTACTAAAGCCCATTCTAGCTACATGAAGTAATATTACCAAACTGTACACAGTTGGACCAATACTAGTGTTGTCAATAGATTAAACAGGTAAAGACAGAGACAAATAAAAAATGCCACCTGTACACAATAGTTGTTGCAATGTGTTTTGCTAATTTTTAGGAACATACATGCTTAAAAGATAATCTTCCCTCATTACACTGCATATAATTTAATAGGGTATCATGCTTTAAAAAATTAACAAAAAAAGTTCTTTACATACACTGTTTTCCGTACCTACCCTCTGCTACTAATTGGTCATAGTATGGTCTTTAGCATGTTAAGTAACACTAAAGATGGCAATACACTAAACTGTATGTGCAAGATAAGGCAAATGATCAATATCTTCATAATATTGATCACTTACCTAAAAATTCAGCCATGCACCATTCAGTATTGATCATGTTTCAGCAGAAATGTTATTGAAAATCTTTTGGAACTAATGCTGCTGTTCTATAAGAGACTGTAACATCCATCATTCTTTAACATTGATATACATTCAGTACCTCACAATACCCTCTTACCTTTCTCTATGTAACATGGCTCTGAAAAGTTAAGGACCTTAAGTTACACCTGAAAAGAAATTAGCCAGCAAATTATGTGACACATGTCTCTCTCTGATAAGTGATACATGTTTTTTACAGTTGTTTACATTTACATATTTCTTTTTAAAGAACTCCAGCTATAAAAGCACTGAATGCAACAGGGCAAGCAAACATCAATGCCATCTCTTTATATAAGGTTGGATTCATCTTTTTCCTTTAACTAGTTGTAAGATCTAGAACATTCATCATGTGAATAGTCCAAGTCACTTACGCAGAAGGCGAGGAGAAATCCAACATTCAGAGTTGTTATCAATAGGTTTGGGAAAATCTCTCGCACCTTTTTTTTTGTGGGTAATACAAGGAGATGAAACTCAGTTAGTAGAGATATCATCTTATTTATTTGTTACATCTCCAGTCTAGGGAAATTTCCTGAGTGCAGAGTAGACCGCAAACAGTAACTCAATATGGGTGTTGACATTACCATACAAAATTTAAATTTAAAAACTCTTTGGATATATATTTCAAAGCCTGGCAACATATTTTTATTGTGTCTACAATGCATCTACAGTAACTAGTTACACAGTACGTAGTTCCTATCATTTATAGTGCTTGTAACAAATGTATAATATTTACCTTATAACCTCCTTTCCAGAACCTCTATTCGAATGAAGATCCAATGTTTACTGGTTCAAATATTCTTAAAAGTTTACCAAGTAGCATGAGATGTACTCACTTTTTGTACATGACTGTATAATCTGCCAGCCACAGTATGAACCTAATACTTAGGTTTTACTCTTTAACAACAGGTGTTGTCTGTAAACCCAGTGTTGAACTCGTAAGTATTCTTTTTAATACTCTGTGGGGATAGGGGTCTGTTTTTTGTTTTTTTTTTACAAGGAGGTGTAAGATGTGTTGATTCTCCTGTATATTTTCACACCCTACTCCCTCAATGAACACGTAAAAGAACTACTGGACTGATAATTATTTAATGGCCTTTTTATATCTGCTCATGTTAGCATAACCATCTATACAACAACGATGAGCGCTGCTTCTCCAGAGGAGTACACAACTCGAATTAGAAATTAAATGTAAAGGTAGGATACTTATTTGTCATTCGGATCTCTTATTTATATCTTTAGCCATTAGAATTATTATTATTATTATTTTTATTAAACAGGATTTATATAGCGCCAACATATTACGCAGCGCTGTACATTAAATAGGGATTGCAAATGACAGACTCAGGTAGGGGCGGATTTTGGAGATGTTGCGTAGGTGAAAGTGACAGGACCTGGAAATGTTCTGAATATGGGGGGTAAATGAGAGGGCAGAGTCAAAGGTGACACCAAGACAGCGTGCCTGAGGAGAGGGCCGAATAACAGTGTTGTTAACAGTTAGATATATGTCAGGGGGAGATTTGGAATGTGAGGGGGGGATGATGATGAGTTCTGTTTTATCCAGGTTGAATACCTTAGTTTTGATTATATGGAAAACCATACATATATAACACATGAAGTTTTTGCCTTTGGTTGTTTAGGGTGTGTACTGTTTTCATATACAAACATTTAAACAGAAGTAGTCATAAAGTTGACAGTAAAGCTACATATACACATTCTAACATATGTACAGTGGTCACCCAACAATTTTCATCAATCCACTCTAATGGATCAATAAACAGCCAAACAAGTACGATTCCTGTACATTTCTAAAGAGGAGGACACAGCAGGGTACCACCCATTTGCCCTTTGCCGTCTCCAAAGAACAGTTCATTCTCCTGTCACTGGAAAGGATTTTGAAATATCATTTTATGAACATGAATCTGTTGTCTGTACAGGGCCTAAGTGCTGGATTTTCCTATTAGCCCATATAACAATAGTCCAAGTCATATAATTAAAAACACATATATAGCTGAATTTATGGGCAAACAAATAGAATTTACTAAAACCATCAAAGTTTTTCTGTAATCGCTGGCTTGTAGCTACATGGACAAGGAGTGCACTGGCTTAGACATGCCATGCTCTGCATCTCTTTTTGCTTTACACCATTTCTCTATGACCTACATTATTTAAAAGGCACCAATACCATTTTTTTTTCATATTTTATAGAATCAAAAACTGCTTCCTGACGATCTTCCTGAAACTGAATAATGCTAAAACATCTACGCATCACATACGTTTTTCTATGATGTGCAACAAATGAACCAAGTGTCTATGAAGTCACATACTGTACTGACAAAATTTTAAAAGTGCCATCATTCAAGTTGTATTTTTCAGCTCTTTAAATCTACATGTTGCAGTGTCCTTGTAGCTAAATTTCATGTCATTATCCATGTGATTTCATATTTTTATATTGGAACATAAGTGAATGAAAATTGGAATTCATATGCCACAAAGTATTATATGTTTAATTTATATTTATAATCTACATTCCATTTATAACCCTAATTTGAGCACATAACTCAAGATATTTCTCTGAAGCAACAGTGGAATAAAAGTGCATCAAGTGTTAAATTGCTTCTCCAGTTTCCTTTCTTTGGGACGTAGACCCAAAATATGACATTATCTGCCAGTGGCAAGCTTAGTCTCACATCTTTGTTTATGGCTTTATACAATGTAATCTGTTGTAAATAAAGTTTGGTGACATTTCCCACTAACTTGGAGTAGTCAGATTTCTTTTGAATTTTTGGAGTTTTTATTTTTTATATTCTTAAAATGGGGACCAAGGACCACGGAATTGTGGGCAATCCCCCAAAGCACATTCAGTGGCTGAGGGGCATGCGGGCATGATGGTATTTACAAAGCAAGGGGTTACAGCTTCGCAGCCCCTCTTGATAGGAGGATGCCAGCCCACTTGTCTCTTGTGCTGAGATTGTATTTACTAAGTGGGCTAGGCTTTATTTTCAGAAATGCTGAACCAGTGTGAAAAACCATATTATATTACACAGGGAATGCCAAAATAAAGAAAATATTTATTTGTAAGCAAATCAATGCATTAACCTGGCTCACTTTGGTTGAAAATGGATAAAAATCATCTTTGGTTCTTAAGTACAGATAATATAATATTTTAAATTTTCCACCCCAAGATATTTTGACCATGTTAATATGAAAAGAATTTGATCTGGTACTGAGAGGTGCTGATGGTAGTGAAGTATTTAATATAATCAACTCTTTCACATCCACTCTTAACAATGGCCTTATTCAGACTGCCAATCCTTGTTCTGTGTTACTATTTGGCTAACTATGGACTATATGACTATTTGGCTATCTGTAAATGTGACATTCTTCCCACTGGCCAACAATGTATAAGGCATTCTTTCCACTGACCGCCATATTAATGTACTGTGAGTTGTGTGTATAATTTAATTATAGCAGTGGTTCCCCCATAATAAATAGGTTGGGCAAGGCTTCTTTTAATTGAAAAAGTCAAATTTCTGAATGGTTTTACTAGTAAATGTAGTGAAATGTAAATTTCAATCTATATGTCTAGTATCATACAACTAAACAATATGTTTAGTTTTAATTAAAACAAATGGCATGAACCTGTAGGTATGTTCAGTGCTTGACCTTTTAGTATTAATAGCGTCTTAATCATGTTTACCTGCTTACTCACACGATTTGCTTTACATGGATAAACACATATTAAGACTGTGACCTAATTTTTTTTGAGCACAGCATCATCACCATCATAAACAAACACTGTGAAGTGAAAGTGGATACTTTTCTGTTTCCCCAAGGGCTGGGGGTACAATGTGACCAATGTCTTATTTTATTAAAAATGCTTTATACATATTTATCATTTTTAAAGGATTGAAAACAAGGTTGTAGAAAGTTCCTGACACGACCAAGATCTGGTCTGGAGCCATGAAACTAGAGCTATGAAAAGTTTCTTTAACCTTTCCAAAAAAAATCTATTTTATTTAAAAACAGGAGATAGACGGAGCAAAGTTTTGGTGGGTAGGATGGATGGTTCCTGCATTCGTACTCCTACATTTATGCTCCTGTGAGCCATGTGAACAGGTTCATTTTCCTAAAATAATAGAGTTAGCTTCCCTTACTGTTTTTCTTTCAATGACTCCTTTTAATCAGCACAGAAAGCTAGAGTAGTATTCTGCATTAAATGTTTGCTCTTTTTCAAAGATATTCAGTCTTCCTATGTTCAGAAGGACCAAACATACTTTCTCTATCCCAAGGAAAGTGGAAATGACCTTTCCTGCTTACTTTGGACCTTGAATTTCTTTTGCTGTGGAGAAGCTGAGAAGAACCGCTGCAAGAACTATTGTTTGATCCTCAGAGTGGCATAGCCACTATTCTATCTACAGCCATCTTCAGTGACAAACTGTTCCAAAGATCTCTCAAAGATCAAATTACTGACGTCCAAATGTATTTGCTTTTCGATGGTATTCACCCACTTGGCAGACAGCTTTTGCAAACCCAATGTGTTTCCTGGACATTTCTAGTGTCTCAGAAATTGTTTTAGCTTCGATTTGCTGAACGGTTAAAATCAGGTAATGAACATGATCAAATATTTCAGAAGACTGCTGCAGGTTCCCCAGATCTTGCTGCATCGTTTGTCTCAAAATCTTCACGCTAAAAGTTGACACGCCACTTGTTCACAGTTTAGTACGACAGACACCATCCATGTTTGCATCATACTATTGTGGATTTTCTTTAAAGCTATCTTCCACAGAAACAGGAAATTACCGACAGTTTAAAGATCAAAATTTGTAAATCCCACTTTATTTTAAATTTGTCCTGGAGATTTACATTTTACAATAAAAAATGCTTAGAGAAGGGGGTTGCCATTGGGATTCAGCCATTGGGATTCTAATGGCTTTTATATTTTTGTACCTATAGTTCTTTTATAACGTACCTTTATAACACTTACCTTAATAATGTGGTTACAAGCCCAATATTTACAATACTCACTATCCTAACTATAAGCCTAAATAATTAAAGATCAGGCTATATGCCTGGCAGTGTTCTTGGGAGATTGTTACTGTAAACACCCGGCAGTAGCAACCTACTCTTTACATACCAGAATATAGCCCTAGCATACCTTTGTTTTGGCTTTATCTCAAACCAAACTTGAGCAAACACCAATCTCGGGTCAATGTGGCTTTCTACATTTTTAAATTTAAAAAAACCATGCAGGTTCCATATTGCAGACGAGACAGACAGAAAATATTGTTTCCTGCCTGTTTGCAATTACACTCACCTTTCCTTGCTTAGTTGCCAGTACCAACATCTTTAGTCGGTCCTCTTCTGGGTTCAGGATCTTCTGCCATCTTGATTGGCCGGCATGGCATAATGTTCGTGGTAATTCATTCATTTTTGATGACCAGCTGTACACATGTGCAGCTCGGTATACATTACAGAAAAGAAAGAGAGGCCCGGAGCAGGAAAATACGTGGAGGGGCTCATGACAGGGTGCTCGGATTGCACTGAGAAAGGGGGGGAAGGGGTTAAGTGGAATTGTAGAAAGAGGAGGGAGAGAGACACGAGGCTGGGTCGGAAGTTCAGTGGGCGGAGAAGTGGAATTGTAGAAAGAGGAGGGAGAGAGACACGAGGCTGGGTCGGAAGTTCAGTGGGCGGAGATGAGAGAGGGTAAAAGGGGGGCTGTGACGGAAGTCAGGGTCAGTTTTTTGAAAGAAGAAATTTGGACAGGGTGCAGGTGAGCGTTATGGAGTCAATTGACACCTTAATGCAGCAACTTAGGGCTGCAGCGGCCTCACAAGGTGAGGCTTGGCTGCGGGCTAGAGTAGCAGAGGCAGTTGGGGGGGCGGATAGGGCTCCGCAGGTAGATAGATTAGAGGGGCTGCGGCCTCGGAGAGCTAGGGCTCCGGTGCGCCTGAGCCCTGAACCGTTTGGCAGAGCTCAGCGCCAAGCTGGGAGCCCCACTAGGGACCCTCCTAACAGGTCCGCTGGGCGCCGTTTGCCTAAGTCTGGGCCTACCTTAGGGAGGAATCCCCGTCGCCGGCGGAGCTCTGGAGTGGGGGCTGCGGCTGCCAGGGAGCGTAGCCCCCACGTTAGCCAGGGTGAGGTCTTGAGAGGGGAGGCCCCACCTAGGGCTAGAACCCCGTGTTCTGTGGGGGTCCAATGGGTACCGGAGGTAAGGGGGGCTGTGGCTGCCAGGGGGCACAGCCCCCATGTGTGCCAGGATGAGGTCCTGGCTGCAGGGACCTCATCTGGTACAGGGGTCCCTCGTTCTGGGGGACCCAGAAAGGGAGCTACCAGGCAGGGGGCTGCGGCTGCCAGGGAGCGCAGCCCCCGTTCCCCTAGGGCGCGAACTACACACAGGCAGGCCTCACCTAAAGCGGGGGCCTGGTGCATGTGTGAGGCGGCTGGTCCGTCCGAGGATGCAGTAAGGATGGTCCAGGAGAGGCTCGGTGGTGCGGAGAGGCTGAGGGCTCGGCTTCCTGACAGGCCGGAGGTCGCATGCCACGTGGGCAAGATGGCGCCGTCTTCATCCGGACACGTGGAGTCGCGGGTGACGTGACGGGATGAGGAGTCGCGCCGCGTCACAGGGGAAAGGGAGTGGGACACAAGGGGAACTGGGGGGTGTAGGGGATACAGCGAAAGGGGAGGTGTATGTTTGTTTTGAGGGGCCGTTGGGGGCGCATTTAAAGGAAGAAGTTTGGGAGCATATATGGAAAGGGGAATACGTCGATATCTTCACGTTGCTGCCCCTGGAGCGGTTTAAGACAGAACTGTGGGGGGGGGGCGCAAAGAGGACGGTGAGCTGCGGCGACATAGGTTGATTCCGCGCACTTTTAAATTGGATGCAGGCCTTTAGTATTTTGGCGTGCGTGATTGGGGAGAAGCAGCCGTAGCTGTGTGCTTCGCTCTTTTGCTACTTGGATACGATCAGAGAAGCACACAGGATGTTTGGAGGAATTGCTTGGCTGCGTTATGACGAGCAGTTCCGACAAAGGAAGGCGGTGCGGCAGTCGCTGCATTGGGACCACAAGGATATAGGGCTGTGGATGAAACTAATGTCGGGCCCTAGGCCGGGGGCAGGACAGCCTTTTCCAGGGACGGCCGGCGGTCAACAGGCACCGGGGTCGCTGGCTGGGCGAAAGAAGGGGCTTTGTTGGCTGTTCAATGAGGGAGGATGTAAATTTGGGGGAGGTTGTAGATTCCGCCACGAGTGCTCCGGCTGCAGCGGTAATCATGGCCACTCCAGATGTTTCAAGTCTGGGGCGGGCAGAGGGGGTGAGGGTGGAAAAGGGGGAGACACCAGTGAAGGTCACAAGGATGCTCCCCTTTTTAGGTAAGTACCCCGACAGGGAGGCTGCAAGGGTGTTGGAGGAGGGGTTTCAACAGGGAGTCGGGGAACCTGCAGTCTGCACTGAAACATCCGGCGGTTGTGGCGGAAAAGCTAAGAAAAGAGGTGAGTTTGGGGCGCATGAGTGGACCGTTTCGGTCGCCACCGTTGGCTGGTTTAGTGGTGTCGCCGCTGGGCTTAGTTCCTAAAAAGGAGCCAGGTAAGTTCCGGCTGATTCATCATTTGTCCTTTCCGTCAGGGAGGTCGGTGAATGATGGGATTGATCCCGAAGTTTGCACAGTGGGGTATACCTCCATTGATGCGGCGATAGGGTGGATTCGACGGTATGGGAAAGGGGCACTGTTGGCGAAGGCGGACATTGAGGCTGCCTTTCAGTTGCTGCCGGTGCACCCGAAGTGTGTGAGGTTGTTGGGCTGCAAGTGGGGTGGTGAATATTTCGTGGACCGCTGTTTGCCTATGGGGTGTGCGATCTCTTGTGCGTTGTTTGAAAAGTTTAGTACTTTTCTGGAGTGGGTGGTTAAGACAGTGGCAGGGGTGGAGTCAGTTATTCACTACCTGGATAATTTCTTGCTCATAGGCCCGGCAGGGAGTTCAGTGTGTAGGGTGTTGCTGGCCACGTTGCAGCATGTGGCGGAGAAATTTGGGGTGCCCCTGGCGGAGGAAAAAACAGAAGGGCCGGTGACTGTATTGACCTTTTTGGGAATAGAGCTGGACACGGTGGCTATGGAGAGCAGGTTGCCACAGGATAAGTTGACGGATTTGAAGGCGGAGGTGAACTTTGCAAGGGGGAGGCACAAAATGCAGCTGCAGGCTGTACAATCCTTGTTGGGTAAGCTGAATTTTGCGTGTCGGGTGATAAGGATGGGTAGGATCTTTTGCAGGCGCCTAGCGGGAGCTACGGGTGGGGTAAAGGCGCTGTCGCATTTTGTGAGGTTAACAAGAGAGATTAGAGCGGACCTGGCTGTATGGCAGAGGTTCCTGGAAGGATTTAATGGGAAAGCGTTGTGGCTGGAATGGATGCGGTGGACCTGGAATTGTTCATGGATGCGCCAGGAGCTTCGGGCTTTGGAGCATATTTTCGTGGAAAATGGTGCGCGGGAGAGTGGCCTCAGGAATGGGTGTCGGGGGGACTGGTGAAGGACTTAGTGGTTTTGGAGTTGTTCCCCATTGTTTTGGCGGTGGAAGTGTGGGGGGAGGAGATAGCAAATAATAAGGTTCGTTTTTATTGCGACAACTTGGGGGTGGTGCAGGCAGTGAATAAGTTTTCGGTCTCATCAGTGTCGGCAGTGAGGCTGATGCGCCATTTAGTTTTGCAGTGTATGCAGCACAATATTTTTGTTTTTGCGAGACACATTCCTGGGGTTTACAATGTCATCGCTGACGCTTTGTCTCGTCTACAGTGGGACCAGTTTCGAGTGTTGGCACCAGAGGCGGAGCAACGCGGGTGCCGGTGTCTGGAGCAGTTGTGGGGGATTGCGCTGGGATCCTCCGAGGTTTGATTCGGCGGTCGGTGAGTGAGGCAACCTGGGCAGCGTACTCGGCGGTTTGGAGGGAATGGGACAGTTTTGCGTGGTGTGTGCAGGGGATGAGGTGAGTATGTGGATCAGGCCGTCCAAGACAGATCAGCAAGGAAAAGGTTTTCTGGTGCAGGTTTTTAGGCTAGGGGGAGGGTCCGGGGTGTGCCCGGTCGAATCGGTGGAGGCATTACTGAGGGTTAGAAGGAGTGGAGGAGGGCCCTTGTTGTTGCATGAAGATGGGTCCTTTTTATCCCGGTTTCAATTTGTTGCAGTTTTCCGAAAATGTTTGGGTTTGTTGGGGATGGATGTGGAAGCTTTTTCTTCACATTCCTTTAAAATTGGGGCGGCTACAGAGGCTGCGAGGTGGGGGTTGGGGGAGGCGGCTATCAAAAGGATTGGGAGGTGGGAATCTAACCGGTTCCAGTTGTATGTTAGGCCGCATTTATTGTAAGCAGGATTGGAGGTGAGGGGGTTTGGATTCGGGAGGTGTCGTTGGGGGTTGTTTTGCAGAACAGTTGTTGTTAATTGTTTATCTTTCTAGGTGATCGCAATTGTTTGGTCTGGATTGTCGGGCACTCTTACGTCTGGTGGGGTGCCAGAAGGGCAGATGTCAGGCCTGAAGGTCGTCAGTTGGGTTTCCCGAGAGCTGAGGTGATTATATGTTGGATTGGGGTTCGTGGCATGATGTGGAGTCGGATGGTCCCGGAAGTTCGGAGATGTGCGGCGCTGGATAGACCGCCGGACGTCTTGGTCACGCATGTTGGGGGTAATGACCTGGGGAAGAGGGCAATGAAGGGTTTGGTGAGAGATGTGCGGTTGGACTTCCTGAGATTGCGGGTGGAATTTCCGGGCACAGTGCTGGTGTGGTCGGACATGGTGGCCAGGTCAGTGTGGCGGGAGGCTAGGTCGGTGGAAAGAATGAATAAAGCTAGGATTAAGGTGAACAAGGAGGTGGGTAGATTTGTGGCAAGGAATGGGGGCCTGGTGGTGCACCATAGGGAATTGGAGGAGGACACCTGGCGGTTCTTGAGGAGGGATGGTGTCCATTTGAATGACGTGGGAACAGATCTGTGGTGCCTGGGAATCCAGGACGGAATACAGAGAGCAATCAGAGTGTGGAGGGGCGCACAGGCGTGAGGGTTCCCGCCAGTGCACTGTGGCGGTTGAGGTTTGTGGAAGGTAAGAGTTCTGGGTCACTTTTGGTGGTGGGGGGGTACCCAAGGTGGTGGAGACCCCCCCCTTGAAGTGGTGAGCGGTGGAGGCCCCTGAGGTGGCGAAGTGCTGCTAGGGGCCAGAATGGCTTGGTGGTATTGGAATTACTGGTGATTTGGTGGTGTGGCGGACTTTACCTTCCGGACCTGCGACCTAGTTAGTTTGGGAAATGGTTGGTTATATTAGGAATTGGTGAGGGTAAAGAAAAGGCTAAATTAGAGCTTAGAAAGTGGTTATTTAATGGTTAAGTTATGTTGTTCTGTTTGTTGTTTGTGTTATTTATTTGTTATTTATTTGTTGTTTGTATGTATATGTTATGTTATGTTTATGTACAGAGGAGTTAATTTATGGAAATTTGAAGTGTTAAGTTATTGTTCAATAAACGGCTGCTTGCCAGCCATTTTAAACGCATCAGTTTTTTCTACAATAAAGAACCTGCTTGCTCACAGTTTAATTTACTTTGTAAATATATTTCTGCTTAAAGCTAAAAATCAGCACCGCAAAGCATGTACATATTCAGTGTAGTGCAGATACAAATGCCTTATGTGGCATTGTAAAAAGTGACCCAGTCCTTAAGGTGTTGCATGAATTGCAGAACTTTCTACTGATCAACAAATGAACAAACTATAACACTACTGCAAACCATAAAAATCTAAATATCTCTTATCTAACCAATGACACCATATTTTTGTTATAATTGAACAACCAAAATTGGGGATAATTACAAGCTAATATTACACTGTGCTTTGTTATCCTTGCAATGTTTTTCTTGCATTGCAAATGGAGGCAATGCATACTCATTGCGCCACTACATCGCTATTAAGGAAAAGTCTGCAGAGTATTTGTTTCAGAGCCTTGTATAATCCTAATCCATTACAGATGCTTTCCGTGTCTTAAGTATCACGTGGGCTAACACAGCCCTGCAGTTTTGTAAATAAACCAAAGGTGCATTTTTCACATATAAATGCCCAGCAGATGAAACCTAAAGCCTCAATAATGATTTTTTCAAGATTATGCTGGATATTTCTCTTTGGACTACATACATTTCCTCTTGTACCATTGGGGGATTCTGAAAGAATAGTACTGGTGTGAAAAAGCTCAAAGGAAGGTATGTTTTTCCTGTTGTCGTTTGTTTGAACACAGAGTTTGGAAAGAATTATTGGTACTTATATTGATTTTAAAATATATTTGTGTCAGTTTAAAGGTTTGATTAGTGTTTGATTAGTTAGTGTTTTATCAGATCTACCAAAATATCACACAATGAATGCTAAACACCACATATATAAAAACATATGACTAGATTTTTAGGTTAGTGTTTAATATATCCACTGTACTTTGTTAGCATTTCTCCATATTTTGTTTGGAACTTTCATTGTAGAGATTATTTGTTATTTATTATTTATTATTGTATGTATTATTGAGACAAAATGTATTCATTTTTGTTTTCTGTTGATGGCTTTGTAGGGTTTACAAACAACACAAACAACAAGCAGCACGTTTTCTTGACTTTTCTGGGTTTTTTTTTATAAACAGAGCAACCTAATGATTTCATTTCGATAAAAATGTTTGTAAAGTTTTAGTAGCACCTAATTAACACTTATGTATTTGTATATTTTTACAGTTTTTTTTTAATTATATTTTTACCTGCAACAGAAAATGAATAAAGATTCAATACAATTTGATTTTGTTAATGATCTTTTTCATACAATTACAGAATAAAGAAGAAACATAAACATCAAAGAATCTGAACTGAAATAGAAAATAGAAAAATCAGAATCTGTTTTAATGCTCCTTTGATATACAATAATTATTGCCCAAATTAGTATCAATTTTAAGAAGTAGCATCCAGTATTAGTCTGTGTTTACTACAAACAACCAATTTGCAGCAGATGCTCCCAGTTCTAATTTTTCTTGCACATGATTTGGAATGAATATAGGGTCACTTTTCCAAGTATCAAGTATATGTTATAGGGCATTTTATAGGGCATAAAAAATATTTGTCATGTTAATGAAAAAATCAGCGTATTTACTGCAGGAGAACAAATAAATTCCCCAGGGTACTGATTAAGCAAATTTAGCATCTGGGTATCCATGATGTCTTTGCAGCCAAACCGGTTATAGTATTCTGTAGGATAAATACTACATAGCTAGTTAGGTTACTTTTCATTAGACAAAGAGACAAAGAGATATGGTACTGGAGAATTTAGGAAAAAAGTTTATAAGTTACATTGGAATGTCCTAAATTTTGTCCACATATCATAAATTTATTTTAAGGTTTTTATAACACATCACAATTGCCCCTATGATTAAGATACATTGGGGCTGATTTATTAAAACTCTCCAAGACTGAAGAGAATACACTTTCATCAGTGAAGATGGGTGATCCAGCAACCCTGGAATGGGTTTCTTAAAAGTCATTTGCTATTTGTTGGCAAATGTTTTGAATCCTGGACCAGATCCATTCCAGGTTTGCTGGATCACCCAGCTTACTGATGAAAGTGTATCCTCTCCAGCCTTGGAGAGCTTTAACAAATCAGGCCCATTGTAGCAATGTATGTCATTTCATTTACAATATTATAGGTTTCATGCTATGAAAATAGCTCTATATATACAGTAGCATATATTACCAAGAGTTTGTAGACACCTGATCAGCACAATCATATGACCTTCCATTCCATATTCCGACACCATGGGCAATAATTTGTTCATACAATTGTAGGTATATAGGTGTGATTATAAGTATTTCAGCCAAAAAAGCATTTATCAGGTCAGATACTGATAACAGATCCCAAAGGTAAAATAAGAACTCTGTGCTGGCCAGTCAAGTTCCTCTATGCCAATCATATCACAAAATATCTTTGTTCTAACCTTCTACTATTATTATGTACTAATATGCCAAGACAGAAGTGCCATATCCAGACTGTTGCCACAAACTGGAAGTGCACAGTGTTTACAATATATGTATGCTCTAGCATTACCAATATTCTTTATGGAAAAACCTGAAATCAACTTTTTTGTAGAAATGTTTGTATACCTTGACCACAATGATGGGTGTTATGGTCAGGTATCCACATATATTTTGTTGTGTAGTGGATGTTTGTGTTAGGAACTGCTATAGAAGTAATACACTGTAGCCATGAAAGTAGAAAAATAAATATTGATATGACTGATATGAATATGATCATTTAATCTTATATGACATCTCTAAAAACTGCCTAATTTTATAACCTGGGGTAAACTCCATTACTATTTTAAAAGAGAAAAAAGGTTAAAATATAAATAAAACTACTTCCCTTTTTTTTTTTTTTGTTGACTCTTTAGAAGCGACAATGGGATGTGGAACATCCAGCACCCCTCCCCCACGCAACCACTCCATTCACAAATCTAAAAAAGGTAAGCTTGTAATATTAAAATTGCAGGACAGTTTAATGCAAAGACATTGCAAGTACTATAACTTGACAACTTCATCCTATGAATCTGTTGGTAGGTAAATTCTTTCTAAGTTAACTTTTAGCCAAATGGTTATTACTCAGATATGAGAAGTTTATCAATTTTGCTTTGAATTATACTATAATTCTTCAGATTGCCAAAAATTGTTGGCATGTGAAGATTAGAATAGTGATATATTCTATTGTATAATGTAGATGAGCACTAGTTTACCACTATTATAAGTCAAAAATGTTTTCAAATAATTGTGATTATATATATATCATTTAAAAGAGATACCAGAATCAGTACTGGAAACATTACATATATTATTCATTATTGTGAAGGTAATCAGTGATTTTTTGTGATTTGTGGAGTAAAAATGCTTTAGTATACAATAAAAAGAATACTTTTTGTTTTACTATCAAGCACATATAAAAGTTATCTTTTCACTCAGTGTAAAAGTCACCAAAGTTCACCTATGTGAGAACATTTTAGACCTCCAAATAAACTACTTCTAAGGTCAAACTTACTGGACAGATTAATATAATATGTCATTCAAAAATCTAATTGAACTCAGACATTTTAAATGTAAAATAGGTTCATCAAAAGCTGTCAAGACCTTGGGCTTTGCCCAGTATGTAAAACTTGAATACTCCCGACATAAATGTTAGATATTTATAATATGTTTTTTACAGGTTATGTGTAATTTTTACTTTGTTTAGGCTCATTTTGCCTAAGAAATGGTTATAAACCTTATTTCAGAGACTGTACAGTATATATAGAGAACACCCTTTGGCCACTTTAATTTGAACCCTCTGTTGCCTTCAGAGCTGCCAGTATTCTTCTTGGCATAGATTCAACAAGGTTCTGGAGACATTCCTTGTCCATGTTCCTATGGACATGGAATGATGTCCATAGTGACATGATGACTGAACCATTGACACATTGGTACCACAGATAAATTGTGACCCTACCAATAATGTCACAGCAGAAATTGAGACTCATTAGACCAGGTAATGTTTTTCAAATCTAATCTAAATCAGTTTTGGTGAACACAGGTGAATTATAGCCTCAGGTGCCTGTTCTTAGCTGACAGGAGTGGTACCTGGGGTGCTCTCATGCTACTGGAAACCATCTGTTTTAAGGTTTAACATGTTGTGCTATCAGTGATGTTGCTCTGCATACATTGCTTGTAACAAGCAGTTACTGGTGCCATTCTCTCAGCTCAGAGCAGTCTGGCTATTCTGATCTGAGCTCTAATAAGGTGTTATCACCCAGAGAACTGCCACTTACTAGATAATTAGATATTTGTGTTAAGTAGCAGTTAACAAGGTATACCAAAAAAGTGGCCAGTGATTGTAGATTACCCCACTCCAACCAATTAAAAAAAATAGAACTGTGTTTTTTCTAAGTATAAGTAAAGGTCTAATATAACAGGAGCTACCTGTGTATAACACTTTTGCAACCCAAGTTCCAGTCCTGTAAAGTTCTCCTGCAATCCCCTCCAATTGTTGCTACTTTCTCTCTTTTATATAACTTATTTTAGTGGCAGTGACACAAATTCCAACATTCATAAAAATAGGCTTAGGAGAATTTTTCAGTAAAGGTCCTCTTTAAAACAAATGGAAAAAAAATCTGTTATGAGTAATTTTTCTTTTCTACTATTCCACAGCTGGCTCCATCAATCAAGGTATGAATATACATTACCAACTTTAAGAAAATGTTTTTAAAGGCTAATGTCCACACATGTAGATCATACAGTGACTGTCCTACTTTAATCAAGGGTATTTAATATCTGCCTTTATGTCCATCCAGGGCAATAAAAGAGCATTTTAGTATACCTCCTTTCCAGCAGATGATGCTCACCATTACCTCATTTCAAGCTTCCTCCTCTTTCAGCTACCAAAACCAGGGAATTAAAGCCATGTGCAGACTTCAGATCTATAGACTTCTTCTTGGACCCTAATGCTAGGTTAGCCAAACATATGAGAGACACATGCTCACCCATGCTTAGAAATGTTGAGTATTTTCCAACAGTCCCAGTGGTTAAATTTAGCTTTATGTACACTGTGTTGTATATGTGCATGCATGTGTGTAGATTCATGATTTTACACGTTACACATCTTTATATTTGCCTGAAGCTTACATATGTAAACATATTTAGTTATAATAGGGGTATGTCCAACAAACTTTTTTTCTAGTGTTTTCTAGGTTACAAACACCCCATGCTTTTTTAAATTAAATTAAACCTGAAGTGGGGGAATAAGATATAAACTAATAGCAATACACAGGTAAAACAATACTCTACATCCTACATACAACACAACTACATACAACTATTTTAGGACAAATGGCTCCCTTAAGTAAACTAAGCACAATTACAATTACTCCAGTATATGAGTGCCCCATATAGGCCAGATTTTGGTATAAACAGAATCATTTTCTGACTGTTTGTAATCCGTAACATGATTCAGTTGCTGCTATTATAGAAGTATTAAAAATATGTACAGATCGTGGCATTTGAGGACTGGGATTGGGCACCCAAACATGTGTCAAGAGATAAGGGGAAATTGAGTAACTTTTAGAACTATTTTTTTTTGTTTTTACATCATTTAATTAGTCAGTGTTGCAACATAAAAACAGAGCTTATTCTTTAACCACCTAAGCGTTACGCTGAGGTCTAGATTTCTGTACCAAAAGTGATTTTTTTAAATTGTAGACCTGTAACTTACAGAAATATGTCCGAACAGGGGTTCTAGTAGACAATATGAATATAAAAAATGTTTGAAACACACAATCATGTAAAAAAAAAAATTACTTTTAACAAAATTAAAGGAAAAACACAAAAATCAGCAATGTAAACAAATCATAAATACTGAAAATACTGAAAAAGCAATAACTCTGTATATTGTAAAGTACTATAAGTGAAAAATCTCGGGCTTAACCATCCTTGCAATTTTTTTTTGCCCGAGCGAAGGTCGGGCTTAACTGCAAGGAGGTTATGTCTTCAGAATAATAACAATTTTTGAAATGCATGAGAGAAGTATATTGAACTTGTATTTACCACAGATGTGGTTTCTGCTTTATTTATAATAATATAAACATAAATTAAATACATTTTGCAACCTTAATGTGAGACCAGAATGATATGTCTTGAACGCAAGGATTCTTCTTAGTGCTGCATCACTCCTTGAACTTTTTGACAACATGTATTAAGGACATGCCACCCTCCGATTAGCTCTACCCCCCATCAGGTAATCAAAGTGTAAACATATGGAGAGTGTACTTCCCCTCTGACAACATTATCGCCCTCCCACATAAACATGCCCACCGCACTCAGAGAGGGACGCAAGAAGGATAAATAAGGAAACTGTGTTGAATATAATTATAAATATATATATACATGTATAATATAATATATTATGCTTTCATGTTAAAATAGAACTTCAGGAGGATAAAGAAAGATGAAATATATGCAGCACTATATTATTATTATTATTATTATTACACAGTATTTATATAGTGCCATCATATTACGCAGCGCTGTACAAAGTCCAAAGTCATGTCACTATATTTATTCATACATTATTAAAAGTATTTATTTAAATGCAGGCAGTGTAATTACTTTAATTTGACATGCTATCAGGCTCTTACCATTCCATGCATTGCAGATTTCAGATTAGAAGAAGCCGTACAAGAAGCCAATAAGTTGTGCTCATCAGTCTTTTGTTTTCCCTTTCTTTCCATTCAGAGCCTGGGGAAAAATTGGGTCTCCTAGACTGCTAAAAAGTCCTGTGTTATGTGGCAGAGTTGTGTAAATCTCAGGACTAGATATCCAGAAATGTACATTTTTGAGAAGAAAAACAGCTACCATTTATGTATTTTATCTGAAAATTTAGATGTTTATCTGGAGTTCAGCTTTAAGTAGTGGCTAAGCATTAATCAATTTAATACTAAAGCTAATAATATATAAAGTATCATATCTCTTTATCAATTATCTTACAGGTTCTATTGCACCACGAGGAACCGGTATGTTCTCAATGTTTACTAAAAGCAAAATCTAACATATATTTGTCAAAGGTTTAATATTTTAGAAAGCATCAGCTGTAGATAATAGTTTATGAGTTCTGTAATTTATGCTGTGGTTTACTATTAGCGTTTCTAATAGTACAATGAACATACAATATATCAAAACCAAAAGGTGAATTACATCAGAGCTGACTGAGGCTATGAAGCCTTTGGAGCTCATAGAAGCCCATAGATACCATTGGCAAGTCCAACTTTTTTTACAATGCAGATTCAAAGTTAATCATTGTGAAAAGTGGGCCTGTTCAAGAAATATATACAAAGGTCTACATGTTTGACTGGGCAGTCATTTAATTTTTTTAGATTTAATATTCATTCCTGTGCAGCCAATTTTAACCAGGGTTTGGGGAACTCCCATGCATCCTTCAAAGGTTGCTAGGGGTTCCTTAAACTTTGGCTGTTTGGTATCCAGTTTGCAAATGCCTATATAGTTTTGGGGTCAACACCACTTGGAGGAGCCATCTGCATGATTCTAAAGATGTTTTTAGTTGTCTATAGGTGTTATTATAGCAACCAACTTACTTTCAGCCACCAATTTAGGAGACTTTTTCTCATGACCCCAATGGATTGTAACATGAGTTTTAGCAGGGTTTCTCTGAGACCTGAAAAGTTAGGAAAGGCCACTCCTGTGTGTACACAACATTTTTGAAGGCACTTGGTAAATTGGAGTGGCCTAAAGCTAGACCTAAAATGCCACCTTCCCCAAAACATTGTGCATCAGGTTCCTTTCTGTTATGAGAAACTCTGTCATTTGGTCATCCATGTATTTCTTATAATAATTTTAGGCATTTCCTTCAAGTAAAGGACCTAATGTCTCTCTTATGTACTACATGATGAAACATGAAACATGATGTATAATATGATGATGTTTTTTTTAATCTTTCTGCAATTTAGATAAAATGTATTTTTCTCCTCCTGGAGTTTTTACCATATAATGCCACTGCCTAATACTGTGGTAAAATTTGTAATCCCTTTTGGCATACATAACTACTTCCGAATACTTATTCTTGTTTTTAAATGTAGTGTATGTTAAAGTAAATAATAATTTTAGAGATAGCATGGGAGGGTTTGAATCCCTGTCAGGTAAATTTTACCCCATCTGTGAGAATTTTTTTTCAATACTCTTTGTTCTAGAGACACCCCAGCGTACAAAATAAATCTTTACAATGTCAGGTGAATTTCCCTTACACTTGTCATATGAATATGTGTCCAAATTTAAAGACTGATTTTTGATTTCTCGCAAAGATAACAATTAAAATTGAACAGGGTTTTAATTACCTCCTGCTCTATAAAAAAGAAATAACAAAGAAAAGGTGTGAAAATCAAGGTAGACCTTAGAATAAAATGTGGCCATTGTTGTTTTCCTCTTATAATGTGGCTATAGGCACTAGCTTAAATGTATGCTGTGGTAAACAAGCTTGTATAAAGGTATATCTATTTATGACGTACCTCAATTAGACAATTTAAATTATGTTCCTTAATTGTGCAGCTTTCAAGTCAGCTGTCCTCATCCAGCGTTGGTATCGGCGTTATGTGGCCCAGCTGGAAGTGAGAAGGAGATGTACTTGGAGCATATTTCAGTCCATAGAATACACTGGTGAGCAAGACCAAATCAAGGTAATGCAGCAAATTATTCAGTACCATGCTATAAATGGACAATATTGGTTTATGTACCAATAATGTTTAATGTTTAACCAATAATGTTTAACCAATTATGTTTAATGTTTATGTATAACCAATAATGTAATAATGTTTATCATTTTTTTCTGTAGTACCTCTTACACTACTTGCTGTAATGGTGGATAAAACTTAGCGATAAAAAGTGGGGGAGAAATTGAGGGGGGTAGAAGGAAAAAGGAGAGAGAGAAGAATGCCATAAAAGAGGAGGCAAGGGAGCGATAATGATAGAGAATGGGGTGGGGGTTTGTATGGGGGCCCACTAGTTAATTTTACACAGGGGCCCGCTGTTATCTGTGTCCACTACAGCCAACAAACCTTTTTTTATATATACAAATCTGAGCTCCTAAAATTTAAACAAAGTTTACCAGCTGAACCTGTCTGCTCAAATTTGACAAAATATGGGGGTGCTTTTTTGTAGGCTACATAGTTCAACATAACCTCAACCAAATATATTCATGTTCTGAACTTAATTTTGGTATGAACTCCATTACCTGTTACTTTGCTGATTTGGGAAAAAGGAAGAAAAGGGAAGGTGTAAATGTGAGGTTCGCGTCTATGTTCATTTAATGTTTGACATCATGTTATGGCTGTGTTCATTTTCAGACAACTGAATTTCACAATACTTTATTGTTAAAACATCAGAAAAAAGTAAAATACCCTTAAAAAATACAAGAAGTATAAATACCCTAAAAAAAGTACTAAATCAAACATATACATGCTTCATTACACATTACTATTTATTCACTTAGGTTATATGTAAGGCCATCATAAGTATATGATTGATAGATGATGATATGACGAGTTATCTGTAAAATGGGCATCATAAGAAATATGCTCCCCAACTAAGCTGTGTTGTCTAGGAAGCGACATGTTAAGGTGAATGTGTCTGTTCATCTTATCATTATCATTGTTAATTTAGCAATAAGCTTTATTAATGCCTTGATGACCCAGATTTCCAGGTATGATTCATTCAATAGACTTTAATCCTGTCAACACACTTATGAGCCCGGTATACGGATTGTTTGGTTTAATAAAATGTGCATTTTATTATTGGTAATAATAATAGGCATAAATTGAAAACAAGTACACCAATAACTACAGAACTTATAAAAAAGATACAGACCAAGCATGAATTTTCATTTCTAGTGCATGGTAATTTTTTTCTTCATGTTCATTTTCTCTAAATGTTGTTTTTTATTTTGTTCAGCTTTATGATTTCTTCAACTTTCTTATGGACCATTTCACTCCAGACAGCAAGGAGAGTAAGTAGTTATTCAAATAAATTGAATATATAATATAATATGCTATAATACCCCAATGTAAGCTCAGCTCCTTAGTCTGAAGATATGTACATATAGCAGATTTTTGTTCCTGGAAACATGATTGTTTCCAGTAACAGTCACGTGAACAAGCATTGAGCACACAACACTGTTCTGTTCTTTGGGAGGAAAAAGAAAGGAGGACCAGCTGAAGGCACCCCTCTCCACACAGCGTCCCCTATAGGAAATGGCAGTGGATTGCTGTACACATGGTAGTATCTAGTGCTTGTATGTGACCTCAGTCTAGCTATAGACAGAAAAGAGAAACAGGGGATCTAAATGACAAAAACCTGTTCTATAAACATGCTTATTCGTTTCAGTTTAATATTTATGCTCTAAACAAACTTGGAGCCACTAAATTCCTGGCAGAAGATCCTACGTGAGAAAAGTCTTTCATTGATTGCAATTGGCATGTCTTTTTAATGGCTATTCTTTAAAATTGCAGTACACCCTGTGAGTATGGATGTACTTACTGGTGCCTAATATGTAATATGAAGATAAAAGGGAGGGATCCATGTTGAAAATTCTTGATAGAATAACACTAGTGAAGTTGAAAATTACATATAAAATATGTATATATTGCCTGCAATTTCTATTCATTTTAAGGGTCATTGACTTGTGTATTATCGGGTCATATTGGACCAAGTTGAGAGAAAATACATTACCACAGTTATAATATGCGCATGGTTCTTTTAAATATGGGGAACTTCTTTGTGGTACTGGAGATTGGGACAAGAAACCTATGAGCTAATTAACACAATTAAATATAAGATTTAACTAGATAGATAGATCCAAGACTTTATACCAATGTGTTACCCTGCAGTATTACTTAAAACTTTTAAAATTATTCTGTTTCATCTGTTACTATCTAACTTTCATAAGGGAATTTTATCTGCCGAATGTTTACTGAGGAGGAAAACTTGAAAGAAACGGAGTTGGAGAAATACTGTGATTATGAATTTATTGAGGTGCCAGAGACCTACATAGGTCCTAAACTGACCTTTCCTTTAAAGCCAAGCCATGCAGCTGCCTTAGTGGAGGCTTTCAAGCAGAAGCAAGTAGGTATAACTTAATCACATTTTCTAGTTCATGTCAGAATTCGCCAGTTTCTATTTTTTATAATACAATAAAGGATACCAGAGCTGCTTTAACAACCTCCTAAAATGTTGCCTCAGCATATACTCCCTTTTTCCCTCGTTGAGGAATTACAGTTGTACCTCGGTATAAGTCCGCTTTGGAATAAGTCCAACTTGGTATAAGTCCTGTTTGGACACAAAAAATTTTGCTTGGTATACAACCTTTGCTAGAACTTGGGTCAAAATGAGTCATAACACCGCATGCTACCCTTATTTACCTCTCTAGAGACAAAGCCACGACTGCCCACGAGTGTCAGTACACCAGTTGCTGGCACTCGACTCTTCTCAGCAAGGTAAAGTGAGGTTAAATTTTAATTTATTTCATCTAATTGCTTTTGTATTTATGTATTTTAGTATTAAGCAGTGTTTAAATGTTTTATAGTTTTATAGTCAATTTAACAAAAACTGAAATTTACTAAATTGTTCATTGAAACTATTGGTGAAAACTGATGTTTAGCCTGCTATTTTATCTTGTCTTTTTCCCACTGAGTTCAAAATAGTTGCTACTATTGCAAAAGTTGCAATAGTAGCTCTGCATGTCAGTACAGATAATGGTTGTGGTGTTCCCCAACACTCCCCACTCCAAGTACAGATCTCAACCTCAAATGCCCAACAGATCTACAGACCTTACCTACCTCCCCAAAAACCCCCTCATATCCCCTCTACCTGGTGGAGAGCCCTCCAAAGAGATCCTCCACCCCCAAATTTACCTCCAGTATTGATCTCATCTTCCCGAATCCCCCTTCCAAATAAAAATGTTTAAAGGATACATTAATCTTAGTTCTTATTATTATTATCTAATTCTCTAACTTTTCCTCCTAGTAGCAGCTCCACGCTCGTTATGTGCTACAATTATTGATTGAGACAAGGAAACATCTCAAACAACTGCCAAACATAAAACGCATCACAACAAGTTACAGCAAAGAGATAACCATTTGTGGTAAGAAAATAATCTCAATATTAGCAAGTTTGCTTAGCTCTAGTATTAAATACAAAGTATGCTATTTGAAGATATTTTTAATATAAATGTCACTATGACCATAATTGTTACAGCTGAAATAAAATGTGAACATGTAATGGCTCACAGTTCTGTTTTGGCTATAAAATTGCAGCTGCCATACAGAAAGTTATTGCAACGACAATGACTGATGTGTGTAAAGTATGTAACAAAAGATACGTTGACAGGTGTTCTTGGCCAAGTATAAGCTTAGTGACCCCTTTTGTCACAATTCCAAGCCAGTTTAGGACCAACAAGATCATAAAACTTTTTTGTGTCAAAGAGAAGCTTCTAGCAGATGTATGTTGCTTTGGCTATTTTAGGTTATGTGCCTACAGAAACCAGTGCTGGAAATTTTGCCCTGCCGTAACAAATTATGGAAGCATAAAGATGCCATTTTTAATAAAATTACAAATACACAGGAATACACAAGCCATAAAATCCAAAATGTGAATTAATCCTAACAATTTAAGGAATATCAGGCCCTTGCCATAAAGTATGGAGTTTCCTGTTTAACGCTTGTGGGTCAGGATGTTCACACTGGCCAACAGCTTATATAGAAACTAAAGGAACTGCTAGTATTCATGGCTCAGGTCAAAAATGTACTAGGTTTTAGGTTTTACTGGAAAATGTTCCTGCATTATGGACACCACTTGGACCCCTCATAACCCTTTACTGGAATACTTATGAACCTCCTTTTCCTTGTATGTCAATCTGATTTATTGGCTTGAAGGACAGAATTATAAGGGACTAATTTTATTGTTCCTTTTGAACTCTCTATGTTCTGAATTTGTTATATAATACCACATAGAATTGTATAGCCTCTGACATTTTGTACCTGTTGTCATTTATGTGCTTTTCTGTTGTTTACCTCCCTTCCTATTTATATTGTTGTTTGGTATTTCTTTATCTTATTAAACCTTAAAAATACATTTACTAAATGTTGGTTAAAGGATAAAGCATATTATTACATAGTGTATACAATAATAATGCATATTTCTGGGAAAAAAATTACTTCAGTTGATACATACTAATTTATATATTCTGTTTTTACAAGGGGACCTGCATGGCCGATTGGATGATTTGTTTTTGATATTTTACAAGGTGTGTGTTAAGATTATTCATTTTAATATTACTGTACAAATCTGCTTAATTGCTAAACCTATACATAGAGCCCCAGCTGGGAATCAGATATTACCTCAAACATTCCTTGGAAATCTCCCAGGTCCATGGGTTTCAATGACAATAAGTGAATCCCACCAGGGAATGTTTGAGGGAAGTACTGTAGCACGAGAGCCCAATGGGGTAAAATAAAGAAGAGTGTTTCTATGTATTCTACAATATTAGTCATCTTCTTAACCACTTGAGCTCTCAAACCTGTATACAATTTGTAGCTCAGAACATTTTTTACATTTCCTGTATGAGTTTCTTTTTAATAAAATATATCATAATTTAAAATATTACATCCCCACTTCATATTTGACCAGGGACCCATTTTCTGTAAAACTGTCTCTGAGAGCATAATAAAAACAATTAACTCAGTACAGATTCATATTGTAATGAACAGTCCACAGTAAGGATTTGCTATACATCATATTTACAGCTAATTCCCTGCTCCTGACAAATGCTCAATATAAAAACAATAGATGAATCGATAACACATTGGCCCTGATTTATTAAAGTTCTCCAAGGTTAGAGAGAATACACTTTCATCAGTGAAGCTGGCTGATCCAGCAAACCTGGAATAGATCTGGTCCAGGGTTGAAAACATTTGCTAATAGCTAATGACTTTTAGGAAATCCATTCCAGGTTTGCTGGATTACCCAGCTTCACTGATTAAAGTGTATTCTCTCCAGCCTTGGAGAACTTTGATAAATCAGGGCCATTGTTTCTACTCTATCATCAAAAAGAACCATGTGAAACAATAAAGTGTGTACAGACATTACCTAAACTTACTTTCCACTCTCCCTCCAGGGATATTTTTTTTCTAATTTTTTCCTGTGCTAAAAAACACCCTTTATTCCCTTCCGTGACACCCTCACCCAGCTTGTAAAATTGTTGCAGGGGCAGCTGCTTGGGACATTTAACACAGACATACCCCATGAATTACACTTCTTTTGGCTTTTTGCAATCAAGGGAAGAGTTTTGTTTTGCAGGAAAATAGATTTTAAAAAGGATGAAAATATTGGTTAAGTTTTAGTTCAGCCTAAATAGAAAGTTTGGGTCAAATACCAGATGATGTGGCTTAGGTTCAACTTCCCATATAATTTCAAATGTTTTGAAAACTGTGTTTTATTACACTGAAGGCTTCTCTAATAACAGTCATAGTAAAATGCGGTTAATGAAATATGAAGTCTTGGTAAACTGTACCTAATAGGATGCGTATTGCCACTTTAAAAAAAAAAAAGTTTAATATTGTTTCGCTGTTTTTCTCAGAATGGTCTCCCATCAGCAGAGAAGCCTTATATATTCAATGGGGACTTTGTAGATAGAGGGAGACAGTCCGTTGAGATCTTGATGATCCTTTTTGCATTCCTGCTGGTCTATCCAAAGGCTGTCCATTTGAACCGAGGAAACCATGAAGACTATATGGTCAACTTAAGGTAATGAACAAAAAATAATAAAATCAGTATTTTATCCCACAGATATATGTATTTGCAATAAATTGGTAACTGTTTGTTTTTCAGGTACGGATTTACAAAAGAAGTCATGAAAAAGTACAAGGTATGTATCCGAAAATGCATTACTTGAATCCAGTGTTTCTTAACCAGGGTTATGAGGAAACCTAGGGTTCCTTCAGAGGTTGCTGGGGGTTCTTTGAGCAATGAGCAGTTTGTGACTCTTGGGTCAGTTTGATGGACACCAATTATCTTTTTGTCTATGTGTAAGGGTAAAATTCTTCTCAATGGTCAGCAATGTAGGAAGCATTCTTCTCACTGTTGACCGCATCATACGGCGAGATGTAGATTTAGTAATTATAGCAGAGATTCCCTGAAGACCTGAAAAGTTTATTCATGGGTTCTCTGATGGTAAAATGAAACACTGCCTTGATCAGTACTTTAAAACAGACAATCTTTCAAACATTCCCTAATAGGAATTAATTACTGCTATTAAAACACGTGGACCTGGAAGATTCTTATGATGGAATGTTTAATTCCCTTTTTTATAAATAGAACCTATATGTAAACTTTGCATTGTACTTTAATATTTACCTATAACAATCAACTACAAATATGATGTTGGTAGTATTTTGTTATGCTAGTCATTTTTCAATTCAGGTTTAAGTTTAGTATTTACTTATACCTTTCCTTTGATTTTCACATTAAAGGTTCATGGGAAGAAAATTCTCAAAATGTTGCAAACTGTATTTAGTTGGCTTCCTTTAGCAGCTGTGATTGACCAAAAAATATTAATTACACATGGAGGAGTGTCAGATTCTACTGACTTAGAGATACTATCAAAAATAGAACGACACAAGGTAAGATACTACTGGATCGCATAATGTTATTACCAGGAGGATGTGGTTCCCATTGGTACAAGAAAGCACAGATAGCAAAAACAGCATTGTCAGAACTTTTGGGGAGATATCAAACCCTTATTATCAAAAACAAAACAAAAAAAAAGCTTTAGCTAGAGTTTGTCTTGAAATCAGACCAGTAAAAACTGCTATTGCTGCATGTAAATGTACAAATAAACTCTGAGATTAACTCAATATCTGGGACTTTAGAGGCCTGGTACATAAAGTGCTATGTGCCATAGGAACCAGGTACTACCACACTAAAAATGAGTAAACTATTATGTAATTATTTGTAAATTATTTGATGAAATATGTATAATTTTAATTTTAGATATTTCTGTCTCCTCCTTTTCCTGAAGAAGCGGATTTATTCAGTGAAACGTGTTGAAATCAGCAGGGTTTTTCCCCATATATGTGGGCAATCTAGACAGGAGTATTTAGTTATATATATTGCACATTTTACATGGTTTTAACATCTATGTTTTTAATGTTGTTTTAATAAAGATTTGTTTTGATAAGCTACATGTTAAAATTGATTATGGTTGGCCTGTAAAATACCAGATATTGAGTTAGTCTTTCATTATTTATATGCTTGTAAATTTACACAAACAGTAAAACACATTAATAGAAAAACAATTAAATGATGATGTATAATTGATTTTTTTAAATGTTTTTGTTTAGTTTGCTTCTACTTTACGACCCAGAAAAAAGAAAGATAAAACAGCCAAGACAGAAGAAAAAACTGATCAGGGAAAATGTACAAATGGAGAAAACACATTACCAGTGGCATCCTCTTGGCAGCCCCCAAGGAGTGGTTCATTCTCTTATAGCTCCAGTCCAAGTCTCCTGCCCAACTATAAAGGGAAACGATCAGCCAGTAGCCCAACCACCATGACAATTGACAGGAAAGAGATCTCTAAACGAGTTCGGGAAGCTGTGGACAAAGAACTAGTAAAATACCGCAGACAAGTGGGTATCACTGATACCATTACAGGGCCTGACAGTCTGGTGTCCGTTTCTGATTCTGAATCAGAATCTGGAGAAATGCAAGAATATGACATGGACACAGAAGAGAGAAAGCAGGTAAGAAAAGCCTAATTCTACTTATTGCACAAATTCTTCCAGGCAGAGGGAACATTTAGTGGATAACTCCCAACCATAATCTAGCTTTTTACTTAATAACTAACACTTTTTAACTCCTCTTTATCTATTTATACCATATTGGCACCAAAAGTTTATTTTTTTAAATAATTGAATACATTCTTAAAGGAACTAAACCTCTGACTTTTTGCTGCTATATAAGGAAGACACCATTAGCAGAAGATGGGCTATTTTGGTTCAGAAAATCTAAATTTTCAAATTAAGTTATCAGTTTTCCCAGCTATCTTCTTTGCACTAAAATCCTCAATTTTCTGTGGAATGGAGGGGGGGGGGGGTGTAAGTGTTACAGTGCAGTGAGTCAATGTTATAGGAATGAAAGTATGCTATCAGTAGGATCATCAGCTGAAGTAATATGAAAAATAAGACAAAAGAAAAATGTAGCTATTACAAGTAAGAAATTGCTAAATTTTTTTCTGGGTGTAGATATTTTTTAAAGTTGATTCGTAGCCAATGCAATAAAGATATACATTTATATTTATTTCTATATATGTGTATATGTATGTTGTGAATGTGTATATTCAAAAATATTTGTGGAAATCCATTTAATAGGGGAATTTATTTGTCCATTCTGCAAAGACGATTCTACATTTCTAAACAGCGTAACTCTCACTGCAGTAGAGCATGTATAGACTCCTTACCTTGATCCCAGTGCCTGTCTTACTAATAATATTATTGCCAGGAGTCAATTCTTGAACAGATACTGAAGCCAGTAAAACAAAAGAATAACAGTGGGGGATATTAAAAAAAAACTAGTCCAGATTAATTACATGGTATTTTCTAGATAACTAGACAATTGACCATTGTTCAATTACTGTATATTACTGTATAAATACATTTCATAATTGCTATTTGGTATGTTTTACCCATGAATAGATTGTAGATATTTTGTGGAGTGATCCTATACCTCAAGATGGCTGCAAGTCCAACACGGTTCGTGGGGGAGGATGTTACTTTGGTCCAGATGTAACTGAGAAAATCCTGCAAAAACATGGATTACAAATGCTGATCCGCTCTCATGAGTGTAAGCAAGAAGGATATGAGTTTTGCCACAATGGAAAGGTACATTTTTTAAAACTTTTTAAAACTTTTAAAACTCTCTCTGTATATCTATATTCTCGCTCTTCCCCCAAACTAAACAACAAACTAAAAGCCAAAAAAGTTTTCTTTTAATTCCCTAAGTGTAAGGGTCTAACTTCAGATGCCCATGTCATTGTCTGAATGGCATGAACACGACCCATTGGTTGTCTAACAGTAAGGTCTTCTCACACTACAAAAATGCAGTGGCATGATGATATTATTTAGGGAACCAGTTAGAGTGGGCACACATTGCAATGATGGATCACCAGTCTTCAATCCCAGAAGAGGTGCCAGCAGTGAACATGTGCTGTCAGGAACCATCCTGTTTTGGCCTACATTTATTTTGTTGTCAGTACAACCAGAAGCATGAAAACTTCCTGTGTCCCTTGATGTTCAATATAGAAATGTGCTTGTTGGATATCCCATTTCAAAAATATACACAGCTTTAAAGCCTCCACCCTTCTGTATATGAATTCCACAAGAATTTGGAGTATGTCTCTGGGAATATGTGCTCATTAAGCCAAAGAAGCATTTTCAAGGCCCAGTACAGGTGTTGGGTCAGAACACTAGGCTTGCAGTCAGTATTCCAAGCTTATTTATTAAGGCTAAAACCAGGACTTTTTGCAGGCCGGTGGAGTCTAGCCACACCACTGCCACAAATGTGCGAGTACACAATTGTCTAAAATGTCCCTTATTTAATATAAATATGTTTGTTACTTTTTATGTTTTTCAGGTTCTGACAATATTTTCTGCATCTAATTACTATGAAGTTGGCAGTAACAAAGGGGCTTACGTGAAACTGGGGCCTGACCTTGTTCCACACTTTGTACAATATCAAGCAAACAAAACTACTAACACTCTGACCATGAGGCAAAGGTACTGCTCCTAATGTATTATGCATTGAACAGTTTTTCTTTGAACCTTAACGGACATCAGTGAAATTTGTCAGCTCTGTCAGTATTTACAGCACCTGTTCTCTTTTTGTTCTAGGGTAAGCACTGTAGAAGAATCCGCTCTGAGGGCCTTGAGGGAGAAACTATTTGCTCATAAATCGGTTCTCCTTAAAGAATTTAAAAAATATGATGTAAAACGCACTGGTAAGCCAAAAAAGAATGTGTTATTTTTTATATCTGGATTTCTGTAAGGTTAACATCCTTGGCATTGGCATTTTCTGAACCCTTTCAAAGTTTGGGCAAATGAGAAGCATGAAGAATGGTTGAATATAGTGTAAAGAGTGTGTAATTCCTCCCCAATCAAATGTGATAATCTTGCAGCTAGGGGTTATATATAAAGTAAATTAAAGTAAATCGAGTAGCCCTTTTGTGAATTTTAATATTCTTTTATATATTAGCAATGCCAGCCATACAAGCTGTAAAAGTAGATGGCAGAACTTAATAATACAGTTAATCATCCTGACATGTTGTTAGTACTTCCCACACTTCCTCAGTTCCCTGAGCATGGTTAACACAAGGCATTGTGCCTGATTTATAAAAACTCTCCAAAAGAAGATAGACTGTCATGAGTGAATCTGGGCGATTCAGCAAACCTGAAAGGGAACTAGTCCAGGGCTGAGAACATTGGCCATGTAATTGCAAATAGTTTTAAGAAATCCATTCCAGGTTTGCTGCATCACCCAGGTTCAGGTTTATATCTTTAAATGGTGCAAATGCTCCAGATACTTTTATTAGTTAGATGGCTGACTATCAGGTCTATTTCTAGTGTCTAATTAAATCAACTGAATTAGTTATTTCATCATGTCTGAGTTGAGGACACTAGGAAGAGCCCCAGACCATCAAGGTTACTTCTTGTTTGACAGTGAATATCAAAGAAGAATCATTGTTTTACTTACTTTATGTACAAACCTGGTTAAGGATCTCAATTTCTGAATTCTTGCCCCCTACAACTTCAATAGTCTACTGGTGGTGGTTGTTGGAGCGGGCAATCCTCGTTTTGTTAATTGCCATTTTATAAATGGTTTTCTAATAAGTGACATGTAAAACCTCCAGCACAAAATCCTCTTTTTACAGTTGATTTGCTGACTTTGACTGCTGCTAAGCCTAAAGCTGTTGTCCTATGATGCCTATTTTGCAAAATGTTGACAATTGTTTTCTTTTGTGGCTTTACAGTGAGGGAAAGAAGTATTTGATCCCCTGCTGATTTTGTACGTTTGCCCTCTGACAAAGAAATGACCAGTCTATAATTGTACTGGTAGGTTTATTGTAGGTGTGAGAGACAGAACAACAACAAAAGAACCATCAAAAACCCAGTGCTCAAAAGTCAGAACTTGATGTTCATTGTAATGAGTGAAATAAGTATTTGATCAACTAGTCTGGAGACTGGCTAGGCCACTCCAGGACCTTCATGTGCTTCTTCTTGAGCCACTCCTTTGTTGCCTTGGCCGTGTGTTTTGGGTCATTGTCATACTGTAATACCCATCCACGACCCATTTTCAATGACCTGGCTGAGGGAAGGAGGTGCTCACCCAAGATTTGACGGTACATGGCCCCGTCCATTGTCCCTTCGATGCGGTAAAACTGTCCTATCCCCTTAGCAGAAAAACACCCCCAAAGCATAATGTGTCCATCTCCATGTTTGACGGTGGGGATGGTGTTTTTGGGGTCATAGGCAGCATTCCTCCTCCTCCTAACACGGCGAGTTAAGTTGATGCCAAAGAGCTCAATTTTGGTCTCATCTGACCATAACACTTTCACCCAGTTCCCCTTTGGATCATTCAGATGTTCATTGGCAAACTGCAGGCGGGCCTGTACATGTGCTGTCTTAAGCAGGGGGACCTTGCGGGCTCTGCAAGATTTTAGGCCTTCACGGCGCAGTGTGTTACCAATTGTTTTCTCGGTGACTATGGTTCCAGCTGCCCTGAGATCTTTGACAAGTTCCCCTCACGTAGTTCTGGGCTGCTTCGTCACCGTTCTCATGATCATTGCAACTCCACGATGCGAGATCTTGCATGGAGCCCCAGACTGAGGGAGATTGACATTTATTTTGTGTTTCTTCCATTCGCGAATTATCGCGCCAACTGTTGTCACCTTCTCACCGAGCTGCTTTGCGATAGTCTTGTAGCCCAGTCCAGCCTTGTGTAGGTCTACAATTTTGTCCCAGACATCCTTGGACAGTTCTTTGGTCTTGGCCATGGTGGCTAGTTTGGAATCTGATTGATTGCTTCTGTGGACAGGTGTCTTTTATACAGGTACTGTAACAGGCTTGGATTAGGAGCACCCCCTTACAGAGGGTGCTCCTAATCTCAGCTCATTACCCGCATACAGTGAAGACACCTGGAAGCCTGAAATCTTGCTGGTTGATAGGGGATCAAATACTTTTTTCACTCATTACAATGCACATCAAGCTCTGTCTTTTGAGCACTGGGTTTTTGAGGGTTCTTTTGTTGTTATTCTGTCTCTCACAGCTACAATAAATCTACGAATACAATTATAGACTGGTAATATCTTTGTCACAGGGCAAACATACAAAATCAGCAGGGGATCAAATACTTCTTTCCCTCACTGTACATCTGTCAGAATTGTGCTGCTCTGAACTATGGAAAAGTTTGCTAGTTGGTGGAACCCTTCAGCTGCCAGAAGTTGGAGTTTAGAAATCCTAGTCTGTGAAATGGAGATAAAGGTTTTCTCAGGAAGTAATCACATTCTTTAACTCTTCTATGCAGGATACATTACATTAAATGACTGGGCAACTGCACTTGAAGCTGTCTTGAAACTAGGACTACCATGGCGAATGCTTAGACCACAACTTGTCCGCACTACTACAGACGGTCTGCTAAAATACAAACAGTGGTTTGATGAACTCTCCATGTGCCAGCCAATCCGAGAGGTGAAGATTTTTGAAGATTTGTGTACAAATTAATTTATCTGACACTAGCTTGGCATTTCCTTGTGTAATGTACATTTTCATAGAAGAAAAAGAACACTTTCAAGGAAATTATTGCATGGCTGCCACTGCTGCACTTTATTACTCAAAATGAGTCAAACTATTCTATTGTAGCTCATTTTCCAAAGCTGAATTCCAGGCGTATATAGAAAGCACCACAGATCCATCGTTTGATTCTGCCCACCAATGCCTGCTCAATGAATTCTCATAGACCAATATAGAGGAGATGGTCAGAAAGCACATGGTCCATCTACCCACAGACAAGTCTATGGGGCTTTAGTAAGCAGGTGGCACTGGATATAAACAAATCAAAGAAGCAATGTCTACCAGGATGTTGGCAAATATGAATGTGCAGTGGTGGAAAGTGGGTGACTTTAGGTCAGGGAAGGGGTAGTGGTATAGGCTTACTTTGAATTAAAGTACAGAGATCCTATACCTAAAATTGCCTTGGAATTAGCACCTTTAAATCCCCTCAACAGAACATTGATTGTGAAAAGGGGCAAAACTGAGAGCCCATCAGGTGTGCTATATGCAAATTATAGGAACATGCTGTCTGAAGGAGAAAGCAGCCAGAACAGAAGGATTTCCTGGTTAGTTTGCTGCTGTTTCACTGTTCAGGCAGAAGGCTAAGGTTGAAAAGAAGAAATCACTTATTATTATTTAATTTATGTATCATCATCTACTAAATCGTATGGCAGAGTTGTAAATATCTCAAGACTAGATCAATAGAAATACAAATCTTTTGGCAGGTAACCCAGCTACTGTATATATATTTAATTTGCGTATTTAACAGTTCGTCTGGATATTAGTTTTAATAGTAATCTAGTGTGCCTGTTTGGGTGTGAGCATGTATTGGTTTTGCGATTATGTACCACAATACCTTTACCAACATATTATTATCTTTTTATTTGCAGAATATACAGTCGAGTTTGTTAGAAGCTCTCTACAGAAACCGATCAGATTTGGAAACAATATTTAGAATAATAGACAGTGATAGCTCAGGTAAGTACAATTGACTGAGCCTAAATACCCTTCAAATGTACAGGGAAATGCCCCTTACAAAATTCTCTAAATGAAGGCTATATCTTATCTAACTTTGCGGCTCTGGGGCCCTCAAATTTGGCCATGGATTTTTAGGACCTGTTCACACTATGCGTTAGGTTAACACACATGCTTGCATCATTATTATATGCCAAAACTTTAACACCTTAACACATGGTATGTTACTAGTATGCTAGAGTTTGTGATTTTGTTGCAATAGTACATGCATTTATAGTGTGCTAAAATGTATACTGATGCAATGTAAAAGTGTGAATAGGTCTTTAATAGTATGTACAATGTTTGTACATACTATTAGATTGTTTCTTGCAGCCTGAGAGTTGTATATCCTAAGCACCAGTAATTTTCAATGTTTAGCTGTTTTGATCGCTGACCTCGGCCATGTTGCCCATTAAATTGATGTATCATAGTAATGGTCCAATGGGAATTCAGTAAAGGGCAGGACCAACAATGAACACTATCACAGTGCATTGACATTGACTTGCGAATCCATTCATGAAATTCAAAAAATGTATGTGTGTGTGTGTGTATATATATATATATATCTGCTAATTCTCTGAAAATGCATGTTGACTTTGCGAGTACCGCACCCAATATGAGACTTTTGTCTAGAACAATGTTTCCCAAGCCTGTTGTCACAACCAAAAGTACGCTTTGCAGATAACCTTGCATACACAATAAATCATTGGTGTTTTCACAAACAGATAAGCTGTTTGTTGGTGGGACTTGAGTATAGGCTTGGAAAACACAGGACTAGAACTAGATTGCAGACAATTAGTCCGTACTGTATATGAACTGACTAAAAGTAATGACTTTAAATAGTTGGGCCAAAATAGTTTCCAGAACTACTTTGAGAGGATAGCAGTAATTTTTTCTCTTATGTATCCCATGAGGTATATTAGATGCTATCCGGACACAAACAGCAAGAAGTGGATTCTCTAATGCTTACCAATTCTTTCCAAAACCTAATTTAAATGAATTTATTATTTCTGCTAGTTCTGATTTACATCAAAATGTCACAATAAGCAGACATTGTAGTAAAGGTAAATTTAAACTGTTAAGCTTTTAAAAAACAATACATATGTGTATATCAACTTACATACTTTAATATATTCAACAAAAACAATGAGAGATTATATTTACAGCTGCACTCTAAACAGGATATTTCATTTTTCTGTTGTAGGCCTCATTTCATTTGAGGAGTTTCATCACACTTGGAAGCTGCTAAGCTCCCACTTGAACATAGAAGTCGGTGATGAGGCGATTGCCAATATGGCCAGAAGCATAGATTTTAATAAAGATGGAAATATAGACATCAATGAGTTCTTGGAAGCCTTTCGATTAGCAGACAGACCTCACGCTGAAGATAAAGAATTGTGATTAATGCTCCTTTGCACTGAAGCCATGTGTCGCAGTTCAAAATTGCATCAGAACCAAAAACAATACAATCAGTTGATTCTAAAAAGAATATTCTGTATGCACATATTTGGAGATTTAGTGAGTATGTACAGATTCATTATCTCCTACCAAGATTCTTGCATGTATTATGGTACAAATGTAAATATGAAATACATAACTTGTACTTAACATAAATATTTGCTATAGACACTGTCCAACTCCAGACCTTGAGGGCACAAATAGGCATAGATTTTCACTTTTGGTCACCTTCCAACTTTGTAAACTACACTTTACCAAATTTAGCTTTATTTGTTAGAGAAAGTGCAGATCCTGGCCCTCCATGACTGAAGTTTGACAATACTGCTATATACAACAGAGGTAAAAAAATAAAAGTCATGTTTTTGCAATTAATAATTTGTTTCCTACTTCCTTTCTGCCTTTCAGTCAATCTGGAAAGGGGAAAAAAAAAACAAAACCAGCCATATCCTCAATAGGATTTTTCAACAGTTTAAGATCCTTGCAATGTACACAGATTGTGTTTTTTTTTTTCCTCAACAAAAGTAAAGTTACACTTGAAAATAAAGGCACCAATAAAAGAAAAGCTGTATACAATATTAAATAGATATTTGTTCTACTTCACATTCTTTAATGTTTGATTAATATACTTCACATTTGGATGGAGTAAGGAGGCAGCACAGAAAGTCCTAGCTCAGTGACTCAAAATTTTGAAACTAGTGGATCAGAATATAATAGCTAGGGAACTAGAAGTTTTACAAAGACCCTTATGTTGCTTATGACAAATATTAGTAGACACAGGTGCCCTCTTGCTAGAGCAAACTACTTCTATTGGATATATCTCTATACTAATAATGAATTGAATTGGTCAATTTGCACAAGCTGAAGGTGGCTTTTTTATTCATCTAGAGATTCTTAAAGCAGTACCTAATTCATCTCAATGTGAAGGATCTTTCATGTATGTTATCATGCAAAGTGTTTAGCTAGCTAGAACTTCCATATTTGAATAACACAACAGGTTGTTATCCCATTATTGGTCATTAAATACTTACAAGTTAAGTACCTATGTTATGGGTTTTTGTTTTACATGAGCAAAAACTAAAGCTTGTAAAGTACTGAAGAGTTTTAGGTTTAACTTCTAGAAGGGTGAACATAAAGTCATTTAGTAATAATCCTGCAGCATATTTATCCCAGAGATGGATCTCATTTAGGCAAAAGGCCATACTACTCAAATACTAACATTATTGCTGGGGAGGAAAGAAATGTTATCTCAAACTCTGTGTAGACTTGGGGGAAAGGCAGTAGGCAGATCACATGAGCAAGGAAATACATTTTGGGGCATTCTGTAAACTATGTTGTGTTGTCATTGTTGCAAGTATAACTTGAAAGACTTACGCAACCAGAACTGCCTATAATGGAACTGAAAAAATGCGATTGAGTGGGAACCGAGATCAGCGAATTCAGTGAGTTGTGGTACTACAGGGTTGAACCTGCATGAGCACAGGAAAAAAACAAAGGCGCCAAGACTATTGTCCATTAGAGGAAATCCAGTAACAAAAGGTTAATAAAACACTGGTTTGGGAGACAGCTCAGCATTGGAGAGGGAGGTATGGAGCAAGTAATATGTTTGCCCAGAACTGAGTGTTAATACAAGGTTGTGATGATTTTTAGCAAATGAGCGAGATAAACAAGTGCCTACACACTATAATGTGCAACTTGCTGGCTGAGTAAAAAAACCAAGTATGCCACCAGTCATATGCAAGGTGACTATGCTGAGCTGTGACAACAGTGGAAAGATCTGCCCCTGTCCTCCCTGCACTGGCACAGCCCCTGCCTGATTGGTCATTGAGACTGGCAAAGGTTTTGGATTCCTCCTCTTGGCCCCCAAGGTCAGATCTTTTGCCACCCCTAGAAAAACCTCACAGGGATTAGGAAGGAGATTACAAAATTCATAGTTTAGGAAATTAAAATAGTACCTAGGAGACATGACACAGAGGTGAGGGGGGGTTAGGGGTACTTTTAGGGGTGCTGACTTGAGATGAGCATTTTTACATTACCAGTTATTTCATTATGGGCAGTGAGGTTACCACTTGCCTACAATCATGTCTGCTTACCAGACCCTCCTTATAACCAGTTACCCAAACACCACATATGCACATTCATTTTTGGCAGTGGAGACTGCCTGAAAGTTGGTAGGTTATCAGCAACTTCGAGCAGCCGGAATACTGGATATGTGACAGAAAACTAAATAAAACTTTAATCACAAAAATATAAATATTTGCAACAAATAAAAAGTAACATCCAGGACTACATAAGAAAAATATTTATTTGTTCTGCATAGATCCTGGTTAGATCAAATATTTATTATGAAGGTAAAAAAGTTGTGGTACTGGTAATGACTTATACAGAGCTGAATGATTTATTTAGCATACCACTAGTTGCTGTATAGCTACCTTACAATATTACTAATGGCAGGTTTCTTGCCATTAACTGCAGTGTATACACTTAAATAATTCAGTGTTTGAATATTTGACGTTTTACTTGAAATACACATTTTCTGGTTCTAAATTAGATAACAGACGATAGGAAATAAGTGTTTACAGTAACATTTTATTTTAGCCAGGTCATCTGGAGCTGTTGAGAACCTGTGCAGTCCACACTATGGCTGGGAACATGTTCATTCACAGGTCAGCTGAAAATTCCTCCACGTATGTGAACATTATCAATCAATCCTTGTTCAATTAGTTTGATGTCTTCCAGATCATCCTTGATTATACTTGTTAAATGGCTCAGTCCTTCCTGTTGCTGTTTTAAATGCTAAAGATAAAAAAAAAAAAATTGTAATGGACAGATAACATAAAATACCTTCCAATCTGTAATACATTTTAGGACTATGTAATTACAGGTACCAATACATTTGGAGAAGGGGGTGGGGTAGAGGCAATCTGGATGCAACTGCAAAAAGCATCGTGTTGCATTTAGATGGGATGCCTTTGAATATGAATAGCAAATCAGAGCAATGAGAAATGCAACAAACAAGACTTTTAACCAATATAAAGTAGTGTGTTGCTAGGAATGATCTAGTTGAAAATAGTGTATTTTGGGCATAAGGGTTAGATTGAATGTTTTGGGGAAAAAAAAATCTTACCTGCTTGATTTCTCTTAAGAGATCTCCATCTACATAATAATTTTCTTCTGACCTCACAGTTCCAAAATGGTTCTGCATTCTGATTTGTGACATCAGTTCGTTAAGTCTACCCTACAGGACAAAAGAATTCAACTGTGATTACTGTACCATTATAAAGTGGGAGAAAAAAAGAAAAGGATATACGATGTAAAGATTAGCAGCCACTATCTGAAAATAGGTGAAGCAGTGTAATAACCAGATATGTAGTCTGCAACAAATGCTTGTTGTCCAGCTGTATCTGGTTTCAGGAAGAGTATCCAGAAATGATTATTTTGGGTATATACATACTAAGTTACATCAAGCCAAAAATTGTGTGCATGGAAAAATATGTTAACCTTAATTTTCCAAAACACATCTCTTCAAATTATTTTATAGATTGCAGTGGTTGGCTTGTTTTAAACCTTTGATAGTCATGAAGTGTGGAATATGCTGTTGACAGTTAAAGGATTAATTGCAAGGTCCTGCTATTTTACACGGTTTTATTAAATAGAAGGACCATTTTCATACAAAACCTACTTATAAGTCAGCATTTCCTTATAGTTTATTCAGGTTAGGGAATCCATAGTATAATAGCTAGCCTTACTACAATTTGTTGCTAACTTAATTTTTCAAACCAATGAAATGTCACATTGAATGCGAGCGCCTCCCAAAAGAGTTCATTTTACAGCTAGTCTAACTTAAATAGAAATACTGACCAGACACAAGTATCAACCTAGAGAAGACAAGCTGTTTTTGTATTAGGGGCCAGATTCAAAAACTAACCTGCAAGCTGTGTTGCTCTAGGCTTTGGTTTACATGTTTTAAAGCTGAATATTAGTACACTATGATGCAGAATTATGAACAGTTATTAAAAGTAAATACAAATTCTACTGGTGCCTTCATTGTAGAGCTGTCAAATCACAAACATGTTGGCAGATCCTGGTGCCACAATATCTGAGAACTTGGTATTTAGAGTTCAGGTTTGGTCTGCTTTTACTGACCCTATGACGGTTCATTGAAACACATTTCACACACAAAATACCTTGAATTGTGTAGGAGCGTTAAGCTCAGTTTGAATGGTGTCCAGCTGTACACGTAGATGTTCCTCCTCTGCTTGAATTGCAAATCCACTCTTCCTCTGAATTTCTTGTTTTATTAAAACCTGTTGATAGGCACATTATTCAGTAACATGATCAGTTGTTCACTGTTAAAGGCAGCGATACCAAACTGGATAAATAGCTGTATAAGACCGTCGCAACTTTCTACGTTTAGAACAAGAAAATACTGCTATTACAATTACTATTTGTTTTAGATTTATGCAAGAATGCAAAACAATTTGGAGCCCTACAGAGTACATATCAGTAGGCATAACTGCCTGTAGACCTGACACCAGTGGACAAGCCTGGTAGACTAGAAGAACCCTTCTGCCAGTGACGTGCAACATTATTGATAGTTAAAAACAAGTCTTTTACACATTTACTATCTCAGGATTGGTCAGTTAACCAATTACTTTGACAAGCATGACAATTCTGAAGGCCAAACATTTAAAAACAAGTCAACAATGGCAGATCAACATTTGTATCATGAAATGTTCACTTAATAAATCAATCAGCAGCAACTGCTGCAAGATAAAGAAATTGCAAAATAATTTTACCCATAACTAACACTTTAAGGTAGCCTTTCACGCTACATGTGAAATGTAGTTGATTTGAAAGATTAGGTCTGCAACACAATGATAATGTATGAACAGATTTAGTTAGGTAGATCTGTTGTGTTAGAACGTTTGAGTGTTATGTTCTAGGTTCCCCTATCAGGATAAAGGAAAACTGCTGACCTAAGCAGGCTGTGTGACAAGGATGCAAGTAAAGCAGGCAAGATTAAGAACAGGGTGTAGTAAATCCAACAATAGTACAAGTGGTGGGGTTAGACCAGGTAACAAAGGTAAGATTGCGTCACTGTGGAACTCTGGGCAGTCACACATGAAGTGGGAACATTCGCACAATTAAAAAAAAGGCGCAGAACATATGGCCAGGATAGATTAGGTTTACATTGAGTTATACCATATTTTTGCACTTTTTTTTTTTTTTTTTTTTTTGAAACTGAATTTTTATTGAACATTTTCTCATACAAAGACAACCAGGCCTTATACAGCAAAACATCTCGTAAACACAGCATACAGGGTGATAGGTACATCCGATAATGGTACATAAAACTCGGGCGTAAGTAACGGTAAAAACAGTGGCCGTACTGTACCGGCCTATCAAACCCCATAGACTATGAAAATACGGAAACAATAGATAAACAACAGAAAACAAGAAATGAGTCAAAAAGAAAAAACGAAGCTAAGCCAGGGAATGGGAGGGGGGAGGAGTGGGGGATACAAACAAAGGTGGATAGGAAGCACAGTGGCGTCAGGAACCAGCGACATATTAAACCTGTAGACTGGTATAGTAGGCATCCTAAGGTTCCCATATCTGTTCAAATTTCGCAACCCTGTTTCGGAGGAGGGCAGTGAGATACTCCATCAGGCGTATGTCTTGAATACGAGCAGCCACTAGAATATGTGTAATAAGCTTACGGGCGGACTTGGGGAGGTCCATAAGGGGCAATCCCAGCAAGTGGTGGAGCAGGTCAAGGGGAAATCTTTGTTGAGTCACGTCCCCAATTAGTGCATTGACTCTCCCCCAATAGCCCCGAATAAGGGGACAGGACCAAAAAATATGTTCCAGAGTCCCATAATGGGACCCACAGCGCCAGCAAACCGGATCTACCTCCGGAAACAGGTGGTGTAACACCGCCGGTGTATGATACCAGCGGAACAAAATCTTGTAAAGATTTTCTTTATAAAGCGTACATATTGAGCTTTTATTTGCTGCTTCCCACAGCGTGGACCATGTATTCAGCTCCAGGGCACCCCCCAAAATACTCTCCCAGGTACTCATGTATACAAATTTACCAGATACCTCCCTTGCAGATTCCGGCAGAAGGCCATAAATGGAGGAAATGAGGCCCTTAGAAAATGGACCTCCAATGCAAATTCTCTCAAAAGGAGTTATTTCAGTGAATCTGGGCACAGAGTGGAGTGATTGTATGTAATGTCTAATCTGTAGGTAAGCAAAAAAGGATGTTTGAGGGAGATCAAATTTTTCCTGCAACTTCGAAAAGGAAAGCAATCTTTTTTCCACTGGATGTAATACATTTCGGAGATGAAAAAGCCCCTGGTCTTGCCATGGCTGCCACATATTTCTAGCTAAGCTGTCAGGTATAGTATTTTATCAGGTCCGGAGCCCCCATACCTCAGAGTGCTTTAGGTGTACAAACCACCGACTTTGAAAGTCTGTGACGTTTGTGAGCCCAGATAAAGTTCAAAATGCTAGCCTGTAATTTCTTCAAGGTAGGGAGAAGGACCCGAACCAGGAGGGTTTCAAACAAATATAGGAGCTTGGGAAATAGCATCATTTTCACTGACGCAATTCTCCTCAAGAGCAACAATGAGTGTCCCTTCCATTTATTCAAGTAGGCATTTAGTTCCTGGAACAATGGGGGGAAGTTACAAGAATATAGCTGAGTGTATGTAGCTGTTATTTGGGTGCCCAAATAGTTTAAGGAGCGCTCTCGCCAGGTAAAATAACTTTTTTTTTTTAACGCTGAGAGTTGCGAGGGGGGTATATAAAAGGGTAAGGCCTCGGATTTCGAGGAGTTCACCTTATAGCCCGAGACAGTACTAAAGGCACCAAGTTCAGACCACAAATTTGGGAGGGTGGTGGTAGGTTGTGTCAATGTAAGCAGTACATCATCCGCATATAATGAAATTTTGTAGGAGGTATCCTTTACGGTAACACCATGGATATTGGGGTTGGATCTGATTCTTTCCGCCAGGGGCTCAACACTAAGAGCAAAGAGTAAGGGAGACAAGGGGCAGCCTTGTCGCGTCCCATTCCAGATGGGGATTAGTTTAGAGGAGGCATGAGGCAACTTAACAGAGGCCGCCGGACAACTGTAGAGGGAACGTATCGCTCTAACAAATGAGCCGGAAAATCCCATTTTGGTAAGGGTAGAGAACATAAGTGGTCAACTAAGTCGGTCAAATGCCTTTTCAGCGTCTAAGCTAAGGTTTTACGTTTGTTGAGGATATCAATAACGTTGATCACTCTCCCGGTGTTATCACTTGCGCTGCGGTACGGTATGAAACCCATTTGGTCCCCATGTATAAGGAATGGCAAGAGTTTGGAAAGCCCTATTAGCCAAAATCTTAGAGTAGATTTTAAGATCCGAATTCAATAGCGCTATAGGTCTATAATTTGCACAGTCCATCGGATCTTCACCCGGCTTGGGAATCACAGTTATATGGGATTATGACATAGGTGGGATAGGCTTACCTTGGAGAAAGTCATTAAACAGGTCCAACAAATAGGGGAGAAGAGTTGGCAAAAAGGTTTTATAGTATAAATACGGTAAACCGTCTGGGCCCGGCACTTTATGAGAAGGGAGGTGAGAAATGACCTGTGATATTTCCTCCGCAGTAACGGGTTTATTAAGGTGCTCCAGATGTTCAGCTTGTATTGTGGGGAGAGTCAGGTCAGCCAGGTAGGAGTTTATATTGGAGTGCAAATTGGGGCCCAAAGAGGCTTGTGTCTGGTGCACCGTACAATATAACTGGTTATATTAGTGCTCAAACCAGGAAGCTATGTGGGTCATACCGTGGTATCCCTTGGTCATCTTTAACTGCCATGGGGGAGGAGTTAATTTGTGTGTCCCTCAACTTGCCTGCCAAGAGTGAATCTGCCTTGTAGCCCTTATGATAATAAAGCTGCCTAGTTCGCTGCATCATCCAGCTGACCTTCCGAAGCTCCAACGCCCTTCGAGCGGAGGGAAGCCACCCTATGTAGGAGGCCCAGGGATGGAGTGCTAGCCAGTTGTACCTCAGCAGTCCGTAGTGCCCGTTCCGTCAAGGCCCGCTGCAGGTTAGAGTTCTTTTTAAGACGAGAACTCAGGGCCACACAATGACCCCGGATAACCGCTTTATGGGCCTCCCAGAAGGTGGTGTACGTCACAGAGTCTTTATTGTCATCAAAATAATGCTGTGGACTTGTAGTAAGGGACATTTTAGTATCCTCATTCTTGAGGAGAAAGTCAATCAACCTCCAGTGACAGTCTAGTTCTGTCAGGGGCGAAAAGAATCTCCAAGGTAATTGGGGCGTAGTCTGACCAGGAAATGGGATGGATAGCAGCAGAGACACTGTTCCGCAACATTGGCAAGTTAATATATAGTCAATGCGGATTTTTGCACTTGTCTTTTTCTCCAGAAAAACTGACAATTTATTGACCTTCTAAGGAGGCTCTTGGCAGAACAAAGCCAGAAAGCAATGCTCTGTCACAGTGTATGCATCTCTATTTTTTTTTTTTTTTTTTTACAGATTGGTATTGCTCTTTGTAATCTGTAAAATAAAAAAATCACTGATAGCACAATAAATTACAAACCTCAGGAATGTTGTATTGTGTTTACACAGAACATTGTTAGCACTGTAATACCACAAATAACTGAACCGTTTTGTGACTTTACATCAGAAGTAGGTTTGGTGGAAGTTTATGTAAAATTAGTACCATGCAAGGAAGCACCTTAATACAACAAAATGCCTCTGTGTTGATGCTTTCTCTTTCAGTCTGAGCTCTCCTGTACAAGAGAGGTACAAATAAGCATGCATTTATAAATACAGAGCTGCATTCTTTGTGTGCTTTATATCTGCCCAGAGTTCAGCTTTAAAGGCCAAGCTACTCAGAACCCATTGACTATAGCAAAACATATCTGTGGATGGTGAATTCATGTAGGTTACTACATAACACACAGATTTGTTGATTATGCCTGGAGCTCTAAATTAATACAATTCAAGCATACCTGAAGGACTCTGTGGGAAAGCTCCATTAGTTTCCTTTTGTACTGTGCAATTTTAGCCACTGTTGTTGCCTGATTTTTTTGCAGTTCACTTATGTCTTCAGATATCATCTAAAAGAGAAAAAAAAATAATGAATAAGTGAAATACTATATAAATGATCCCTCAATAAAAGTAAAGAAATCTAAAATCAAATCATACATCTAGCCTACTCTGGTGCAGTTTTGTCATCTGATCTTGAACTTTAAGTCTTCTAAGAAGCTCTTTGAAGCCAATCATTGCAACAGGGATCAGCCTGAGGAAAGAAAACACATGAAATAAATTGATCTCCAGTTTTATAGACACCTAACCTGATTGAAAAGATTGCCACAGACATGTGTATCAGTGCTGTAGCATAACATGACTAATCAAAAGTATATTCTCAAGAGAGGACCATGACAAGAGTTTATACAAAATATTTAAACTGCCACTACCCAAAATATTAACTTTTGTATTTCCCATGATCCATGTTTGCTCATACACAAACGCCAATCTTGCTTGTGTTATTTGATGCAGTGCAGTTAGAAATAAAAGCATGTTGACATTCCCAAACATCCCCAACTGACTGGTTTTGATTTATTGTAATATCCTAGACATTGTATTTGTAGAACAAATATCTCAAAATCTTTTTTTAGGGAGAGCACTTACCTCTCGGGATCAGGATTATCTATTTTTGCTTGCTCCCAAATATTGCGATCTACACCTAAAAATGAATAAAAATACCTACAAATTACTTGAAAACACACTACGTAAAATATTACAATTCCAGTCTAATCAACTTAATCCGAAGACTTTATTTCTGTTCTAGTCCCACTGTGCTGCAGTGAGTTTTTTACATTTTTTAAAAATTCTTATTTCCAAACACTATACCTTTTTGAGATTGTAGTCTACTTTATGTAGTAATCATTTATTTTCATGAAAAAAAAGACTTTTAATTTGATGGTATATTTTGAAACTTTTATTTATTTTATTGCTATAACAATAGGCTTGATGGAGCTAAACCAGCCCTGCCTGAGCCTTCATATTAATTGTAAATACAATACCATCACATTCCTTCTATTATAAACACAACTTTGAAGCATTATGTCATTAGCACATCATGAAAAATAAGCAGTAAAACATTTGTAACAAAGTGCAAATGTTTGTTGTTGGCCTACTAATGACTTTTTAGGGAGCAGTCATCAGGAAGAAAACAGCTACGGTGTCCTGCCATCCCACCAACACCAGCAGAGACGACTCCTATATTTTCCATATATTTCCACTACTACTGACTCACTTTAAGGTGGAATCAATAAAAAAAGATGACAAGGATCAGGTAAAGGGTGATTTATTGCAGAAAAGACATTGTTTGTCCCTTCTGCAATAAAGGACCTGTTTGATCACAACTTTTATTTAGGTAAATGTTTAATTCTGTAAAGTGCAGTTTCATTTCTAGAACAGTGTGCAGTTTTTCATGCATACACTACAAAACAAAGCACTTATTCTATTCAAAACAATCCATTAAAAAATGCCTTACCTGTCGGTGGGTTCTGCAGCAGTTGCTTTATTTGTGCTGGGGACAGCTCTATTCTGGCCATGGTTAATGTCACTCCCAGTTGTTGTAAATTAGCTTTCACATTGGACTGTTCAAAGTAGCCTTGTAAGGAACTGGATGGGACTCTTCTGGAGGTTCCATTTGGCGAGCGCTCTACAACGTATATAACAACTTCTGTTCTAGAACAAAACAACCATTAAAATGCATCTGACTGCCTTTTGTTATTACATATATATATATATATATATATATATATATATATATATATATATATATATATATATATATATATATATACACATACTATCCAAAGAGCTTGAGCAAATATTCTATTTTTAGCTATATAGGAAAAGCATTTCTGCCCGACAGGTTTAAACTGCAACATAAACATTTTAGCCATTGTTTAGTAAGAGCACTTTTTTAAAAGTCCTTACAAAGATTATTTATTAGGAATGCAATTACTCTATCATAGCTAGGTCAAAATCCCAGAAGCATTACAACTTATGAAGTAGGCACATCACAGCATACAATACAAAACGAGGCATGCTCTGTGCTATTTCAGAGGGTTGGTAGCTTCCATGATGACTGCCAGCTTGAGATATGACAAGGTTATATAACCTCTAGCTCTGCTAGAACCCCATGTTTAAAAAATCTTTAGTACTTACTGGTCATCAGGCACAGTTCTGACTCCCTCAACATTCACAGTTAGGGTCTGGTGCCCTCCTAGGACTTTGTGCAATGATTCCACCAACTGCTGCTGCTGAGCACGAATGTCTGCTTCCTTTTTATTAAACACCAACTCCACAAGGCCATCCTCATCCTTGTTACTAGCAATACAACTGTAGCCAATAGCCTAGAAGACAATTTTTTAAAAGCAAATTATTAAATGATTTATACATATTACAAAAAACAGCAGATATGACTTATTTCCTTAATAGAGAACTTTCACTTGATTTGAAAAAATACACAAGCTGCTCTAACCACAGTATGCACAACACATAATCAGTAGCAAGAAACAATACTTAATATGATACATTTGTGAACAACTTTAGCAAACTGGATTTTGCATCAGTCAGAGAAATCTTTGACATGTCTGACTGTCTTATTATAGCATATATATTGATATGATAACCTTATATTTAATTAACCCAATTTTTTTTGTAAAATAGTTCCTAAATGCCAGAATATTTTATAAAACTACCCGGTATCAACATAATTTAATCTTTAAATCATGTCTAAACTGAAGGCAACTATAAAAAACAAAAACACTGCATTTGCTTTTCTAGCAAATGCTAGTGACTACAAAGAGGTACTGTTGAACGTGTTATTATTGTGCACAAAAGACAGATTTGAGACAGGAATGAAAAAGCTTGTGTATTACCTTGAACCGGCAAAAAAGGTTTTCTTGTGTGAATTCAACAGGGGGTATATTATTGTTGAAGTAACCTTTTCCTGTTCCCCACAAGGCCTGAAGTTGGTTCCATTTTGCCATAATGGCATCTCTCTCATCACCAAGTAATGTTGGCGCATTAAGGGCACTTGCTGCATTGTACAACTGATTTGACTGATTAACATTTTGTGCAGGCTGTCCAAAAAGTCCCCCTCCAAGAACTGGAATAAGAGCAAATATTGCAAATAAAGAACAGTTTTATTAAACAATAGTATAACAAGACATAAAAAAGGACAAAATCAATGGGACTTTAGCGGAGTATTTAATGCATAATTACATCAACCATTTTGTTTAAACATTAAAAAATACAATTTATTTATAATTATTAAAATCCAAATGGCATAAATGGGTGATTTAGATATATATAGATAGATAGAGAAATAGAGAGATTATTTTGTAATTAATTTTGTCCATTCTTGATAAGGGGGATGTGGCATAAGTAAAAATTCTTATTTACAAGGAGAATCCATAGAGTTGTTTTGTAGATATAATATGACATAGCTTAATCAAAAAAAAACAAAAACAAAACAAAAGCTCACTAACCATTCTGTTGTTGTTGCTGCTGCTGAGGCTGAGTATTAAAACCAGATAAACCAAACCCACTTGATAAACCTGTGCCGAGACTCGGATTTGTTCCAGCTGCTCCAAAAGTACCAAATCCAAATCCTTTGTTTTGATTGTTTCCAAAAAGACCTACATAAAACGTTTGTAAAAGTAAAATGAAAAAAAAGTGTTGTCGGACACAAGTCCACAATACCTACATTATGATTGTTAATTAGTATTAATTACGACTGTCCTGGTTAAAAATGGTAATTCAATGAAGTGAGGAGGACAGAACAGACTGCCCATCGCAAAGGATCAGTTATCTGCGCATTTCACTAGACATATGAAAAAACACTTAATATCACAATATCATTCATTAACCACAGAAAATTTAACAAAATTATTACTTTATGGCATGTTATCCTAAAACGAATACCTTTTTTTCTGCCATGTTGCATTAACACCAAAAGAGTACAAAACAAATATAAAATAAAATCTGTATTCCGATTGAAAGGAACTACAAATGGAAAAAAAAAAGGATCCCCAATGTTCTTACCAGTTGTTCCAGTGTTAGCTGGGGTGGAAAAATTAAAACCGGTTCCAGCAGCTGTGGTAGTCGTGGTTCCAAAGCCTCCAAAACCACCTAAACAGGAGGAAGAAACCAACAACAAATAAAAAAGCCGGTAGATTTATCAAAGCTTTAGGAATTTAACGGTTTATTGTATCGACAAAAAACATGGAAATGCACAAAGCCAAACAAGAAAAAAGTATAAAAAAGGTATACAAATGTAACAGGATGCAATACAGTAGTAACATAAGAATGTAACATGCACACACATACATATTTGTAGCCTTGCCCAAGTTAGGGTACGTATATGCCAACAATTATGAATATATTGAGTGAAAACCTTGGGGGCAGCATCAACATATTTGGCAAAACCTTTTCAAAAGTAAGGGCTTTTTTTTTCTCTTCACATGGACAGTCAATTTATGGTGTGGTTATTACTTTCCAGGCTCCCTATTTCTTCCATGTTTGTAGGGCGATTTGTAAGATGTCTTGGAGAGGTACAGATAGATATGGAAGTAGCAAGCTAACTGCAACCCTGCAGGCCCTTTATTGCAGATGAGACAGGCTATGTCCCTTCTGCAATGAAATACCTATACCTGCCTCACTGCAATTTTTTTTTTGTTTTTTTTTTTTTTTTTAAATACACTCACCTGTCCCCATTCCAATGCAGGCACACTCATCTTTTACTTTTCTTCCATGTGTCCTAATCTTTGGTCATCTTGATTAGCCAGTTGGGATAATAGAGCACACCTGCATGGAAGTCCATTTAGTCCCAGCAGATGCCAAGATACCTGGCACGCCTCAGCATGTCTCATATTTAGTATACATTTTTGGATAAAGCAACATACCAAATAAACCAATCATTGTCATAAAACTACTATATCAAAGTAGTTCAAAACATTTATAGTTTTCTGTACAATTCTATGTAATCTTAGGCAGCTGTACAGGAACAGGCTGTTACATGTGTGGCCAGATTAGGACATGCAATGTCATGGTTGACCTACTTATAGAGGAAGTTATACATTTCATGCAAACAAATAAAAGTTTATATACAGATTCATACCTTGAAAGCTGGTTAAGGAACATGCTTAAACAAAATAATGATAACAGTGAAACAAAAAAAGTCCAGAAACAAAACCAGAAGAATGGCAAGCAAAAAGGAAGAAAGATGTTCCTCTAACTAAAATGGGTTTTATTTTCTCAGTATATATATATATATATATATATATATATATATATATATATATATATATATACACACACACACACACACACACACTTTTGTGATAGAAATGTACCGTATTTTTTGCAGTATAAGACGCACTTTTTCTTCCCCAAAACTGGGGGGGAAAAGTTAGTGCGTCCCATACGACAAATGTGTTATAAAATAACTAAAATAATATACTCACCCGATACCCGATCCTGCGTGTGTCTCTGGCTGCAGCACGTGTCTTCTCCTGTCTGCGAAGCAGAGCGAAAGAAGCCGGCACAGCGCCACGTGCTGTTCCCTGTCCTAACTGCCGTACAGTGGAAAAAAAGCACAGAGTGATCAGAAGGGGAATTTTGAATGACACAGAGTGATCAGAA
>NC_092860.1:83866404-83866960 GCF_032062135.1 Pyxicephalus adspersus
AAAAAAAAAAAAAAATATATATCTTATAAAATGTCTATCACAACATGACCCCTAAGCAAGGAAAAAGTAGATGAGCTAAGAGCTTTCCACATCACATTTGGATCATACGTAAACAGAATTTAGAATTAATTTTACCTATCCTTTTATCATCTATTTAAAAAATGTAAAGTGATTTAAAACCAGAGCTTCTGAAGTCATTTTCACAAAAATATACTTTTATGTGATGCATGTCCAGTTCTAAAATATTCTACATTTATTTTACAAATGTGAGCATGATATTTAGTAAACATGCTTTTGAAGGTCACCTAATGCGGAGCTCATTAAAATGTTTCTATTGCAAAGAATAAAGAACACAATAGACACTACATACGTTTCTTTAACAAAAACCAGGTGGAAAGTTAATAGCATGTTGCAGAGTACCACTCTCTTTACCGGTTTATAAATCCAGACTTTAAAAGCCTATATATTTAATGTACAGCGCTGCCTAATATGTTGGCGCTATATAAATCCTGTTTAATAAATATATATATATATATATATGGCATAAATCTATTTA
>NC_092860.1:83867301-84072855 GCF_032062135.1 Pyxicephalus adspersus
TGACACAGAGTGATCAGAAAGGGAATTTGAAAGGCATAGAGTGATCAGAAAGGGAATTTGAAAGGCATAGAGTGATCAGAAAGGGAATTTGAATGGCACATGAGTGATCAGAAGGGGAATACCAGTATGAATGGCACATGAGTGATCAGAAGGGGGAATAATCTTTCAGAATCTTTTTTTTCTAGATTTTCCTCCTTTAAAATTGGGTGTGTCTTATATTCCGGAGCGTCTTATAGGGCGAAAAATACGGTAAGAAAAATTAATATGAAATATACATAGACACAACATAATTTAGAAAAGTCAAAGCTAGTCATGTACAATAAGCAGTGAGAAAGAGAGGAAGGAAAGAAAGAAAAATAAACAACACACACAAAAAATCAAAAAATAGGCAAAATGAAGATGGGTGGGGAGAAGGCAACTGACTAATACTGATACAGGAATAATAGGAGCATGCTGAAGGATGCGGAATGAGAACTGATCACTTGAAGACATGAGGAGTCAGAGAAATAGAGCCGCTGTGTACTGTGGAAAGTAGTGGTATGACGAGGTAGATAAGGAGACAGTTTGACAGCAAGTCAGAGGTTAAAAAGGCTGAGCTGAAGTTGGGAAAAAAGCTGGAAAGGATTGATAAGGTGCTTGTGGAGAAGAGAAGAGGGAGACAGAGAGAAAACTAATCAGAATTGGGTGCCTAAGCAAAGAAGGGAAGGTGACTGTGGCCTAGGAGTGTAAGGGGAGGGAGGGGGTACAGTAAACATGAAGATTAGTAGGTGGCACTGGGGTACAGTAGTCGCTAATCTTGGCAAAGGAACATTTTTTTTATTAAACTTACCTGTGAAACAGAAATTGGATAGGGATGACACAGGATCGCCATGTCCTGTGCAGCATGCAGTGTTGGTAGTACTGAGTATTGACCAATTTCTGAGTCATGTATAAACTGTTGATCTTCCCTCCGGAGAGAGAAACAACAGTTTACACCCTTCAGATGCAATTGGTATTCAAACTGATCCCTATGGACTCATTTGGATCCCAAATCCAGGCTTTACATGAGGCCTCAAAATCAACAATGAATTTAGAATGTGATATTACATTTTACGTGATTAAATGATGTGAAGATGATTAAAGCTATAAAACTGTTCTTTGCATCATGATATTAAAACACATCACAAGGATTTCCAAAGAAAAGGTCTTACTTTCACAATTCAGAAAACAGTGAAAAAAAACTTACAATACAACAAAATACTTTTGTTTTTTTTATTTTCCACAGGTGGATCACAAAGACAACATATCCCATTAAACTAAACAAAATTTGAGATGGCAACAGATTGGTGGAATGTGTGTGATATAGAATTGCAGTGGTCCAAGAACAGAAGTAATTTATTAATAAAAGTATAATTGTGGAGCAAAACTAAGTATCTGTATTCAATAAATCCAAATCAAGACTGAACCCGTAGAAGTAGTAGTAACTTTACATTGATTAGTTATTCTGTAAAAATTTAAACACATTGAAGACATCTCAGAGCCAATTCTCTGAGACACACTAAAGTTAAACCAACTAAGACAAATACTAAATGTTTGCACAAATGTTGAGTGGGGATGAATGCCAGTGAAGATCACCTGGATTCTTGGATCACTGCACAGCGGAGACCATGACAAACATCACATACATTCTCCATTTTTCTACCTGCACTTGCCAAGGTGTTACCAAAATTGAAGGGTGGTGCTGGAGCAGTGGAAACACTGAAGTTCCCAATGTTAAAGTTTAATGCAGGGTTAGCAGCTAGTCCGAAACCACCAAAGTTAAACCCAGTGGTGTTGGACGTCGCTGACTCAAGCCCTCCAAATCCTGATGGGTAGGAAGCATGAAGAAAAAGGTGGCGGGAAGTAAAAACAAGTTTAAATAGGATTATGTAAAATCATATATCCAGGATGGTTTTAATAGAAGAGAATCATATGAAAAACATATATCCATATTGGCCTTATTAAATAAGAAAAAAACGACATGCATAGTATGCCAAAGTACTGAACTTCATTCATATCTTTATATAAGTCATATTGTACAGTATAAAATTCTCACAATTCTCACACTTGCCACATTTACACAGGTGGAAGTTATGTTTATGTTGATGTAACTGGCCGTATCTTTAGTTTATATCTCAGTCATGGAAAACACTCCTTCCACAACTAAAAACGCTTTTTTTTTTTTTACAATAAATGGCTGCATAATATCAGCCAATTTACACTTCAAATGTGGAAACAGCATATAGGTGCTAAGTTCTTCTTAACTAGACACCAAAAATTGTTTTTAATCTGTTCTCACCTTTTTTTTTGGTTCGTTCACCTGGCAGTTGTAACAAATTCAAATATAACAGTGTTCCATTATCTTTGCCCCTATTTCCCCCCTCAACTGTAAGAAATGCAGATAACCACTTGGATGGGAGGTTGCCTGTGTTTGCCGCTTAGAAAGCCTGCATGTCATGTGTGGAAATTCCACTAATCACACACAAGTGGTTGGGGCTGATAAATGGAGGGCAGCTAGCCACTGATGTGAACTAAGGCTCAATTATTACCAGGTCTGACATAGGCTTTGTTGTGATCACATTCTTAAAAGCTCAGGTACACACTCCTCTCTCTAGATAATTTCTTTAAAATTGCAAGATTGCTAGACTATTTTTGACAGCAGATCCCATTTGATAGCGCTAATAGGCGAGGGAAAGTATCCTATAAAAATTATAAGTATCTAACCTGGGGTGTGTGGTGGAAGATCTTACAAAGTTTAGACGAAATTTTGGCACAAGATTACATGATTTGGTTATTTAGAAAACTTGTACGGAAATACATCTTTTATCACTGTGTGAGGATAATTCCCCTCAGCTCTCTCAGGAACAGCAGGTTTTCCCTCACCTCTTCTTCTGATGATACTGTATAATTGTATATTTTACATCACTTTCTGTCTGTAGATTTAATGAAATACTATCTAGTTCCAACACTATCCAAATCTAAGAAAGAAAGAAAAAACACCTTTGTAGTACTACACTAGTGCTTCATGTCACAATTTTACAGTCCAGGGATTGTTTTGTTACAAATAAGTTTGTAATGTTAAAAAAAAATCCAGAAAACGTAGTGACGTTTCTCAAATCAGAATAATTTTTTTTTAAAATACAGCCATTTGTTCCACTAAAATTAGTAACAACAAAATACAAATTCAGTGTGTACTAAAGTACACATTGCATTTGAAACAATTTCGTAGTAACCAATCATATATGCTTAGGGTAGACATGTAAAATGCCCAAGCGAATGAATGCTACACTGGCCCTGCAAAGCAAGAACCAAGAGAGGCTCATTGCATCTGTCAGGATGCTCCAAAACCACCCAATAGGTTACAATAATTAGCTTCGGTGAAGAGTTAACCAAACCGATTCCACATTGGAATAATACTTTCTAAAAAAATAGAGGGTAATGGGAATCAATTCCTATGAAAGCAGAACTATGCAAAAAACAAAGGAAAAACTGTGGGAAGGTTGTTTACTGCAGAAAGGACCAGCGATATCTCTTCTGCGAAATAAAAAAAAAAAAAAAAAAAAAACACTTGTCTGCCTAATCGCTTCGTTTTCTGAAGTGCACATCATGCTGAGATTTCATATCTTAGCATACCCATGTCTGTGTGGGTTCCCTCAAAGAACGCCGATTTCTTCCAACATGCAAAAACATGCAATTAAATTACCTGGCATCCCCCTACATTGCTTTCGATTATGTTGATGACATATGACTATGGTTGAGACATTAGATTGTTATCCTCTGTGAGGGACAGTTAGTGATAGGTTTATGAAGTTTTGTAATGTGCTGCATCATAGGTAAGGTATTAAGATTATCCCAAGCTGCCAATAATATTGCAGCTTGGCCAATCAAGATGGAAATGCGCTGCTTGACACATGCACAATGCAAAGCAACCCAGTCACCATATTATCTACCTACTCTTCTTCAAAGTATTCTTCATAATACATTGTGACAAACACAGCATATGTGTAGGCCATAGGCATATATCTACAGGTAGTAACCGAAGTAAGGACATCCGACATACGGACAACTCCTAGATACAAATGGGGCTCCCCTGCCCGTTTGTGTGCAGGACGGAGGCTTGATACGGGGAAGGGGGAGGTTCGCATGACTTGCAGAAGAAGTCTTTTGCTGTTCTGCGTCCTCTTGTAACTCTTTAATGACTAAGAAACTCTGGAGTTGTTTTTTTTTTCCTCATCAAAGCACAGCTTGCTCCAGAAGTTAATGAATGTCTAGGCTCAATAAATTTATTTATTTTTTGCTTGGATTTTTACAGCAACTGACACCATGCTGCCTAAAATTATGTTGAGCCAAACCTCTATCCTAATTGCATTTATTAAAAAAACTGACCTCTTCCAACTTACATACAAATTCAACTTAAGAACAAAGTATTATCTTCCTTTACTTAAAATAATTGAATTTTACTAAAAATGCAATCATGTGAAAGGATAGAACCATCTTGGGTTCTGTCTCCAAGGTAGGGTAGGTTAGGCTTACCGCCAAATCCTGTTGATGCTGTTGTGGGGGTAGTACCAAATCCAAATCCTGATGCTGTGGTTTTTGGATTAAAATTTCCCAGGGAAAAGCCAGTTGTACCTGCTGTAAAAAAAAAAAAAAATAAAAAAAAAAAAGATATAGAAACAGTTAAGTAGAAAGCTTTACTACTCATATTACCTGTTCAGCAACAAACAATAGGTTTTTTTGTTTTGTTTTTTTGACAGCTGTCAAATGTCTTACTCTCCTGGAGATGTATCAAGAAAGGGATACACTTTTTTTTTTTTTTTAATAAAGCAAAATAAACACAACTGATAAAAATGCATATACATTTTCAAAGATTTGTGCATTTTCAATTGGTATTATCCTTTTAACATATGCAACTTTTATTAAGAAGAATTATATCTTTCATTTCATGGTATAGGGTGACAAAGGTTTATCCATTGTGCTTATGTGTTGCCTCCATATCACACACACCCCTTGTGGAGTTTATAACTGCCTCAGAAGATACTGAATGCCAATCAACAGTTGTCATCATGAGGAAGCAACTGCAGACCATCGAGAGTCAGCTATACGATATACGAGGGGGTGCTGAGAAGTTCCTGGCTTTGCCACCTTCCAGATGAAATAGAAAAATGAGTGCGGGGGCGTATGACAGCCTAATATCTTACTATGTAACTGTGCAAATATGAGGTCTTTGCGATTCCTGAAACAGTTTTTTCTTTTAGTGAGAAGCTGTGATGGCAGAGGCACAAGCAAATTTCATGTTGTTGGAGTTACGGGCCGTCATGAAGTTTTTGTTTCTCCAGGGAAAGTACATTCACACTGAGATGTCACAAACACTGGAGAAGTGTCCATCCTACAGCACTGTCAAAACCTAGATATTTGGTGTCAAGACTGGGCATATCCCCATTGAAGATGAGCCCTGCAGTGGGCGCCCCCAACCTCAATTGACCCGGCAACCTGCGATGCTGTCCATGAGCTGATTGAGGACCGGCGAATATCCGCAAAAAGATAGCCCAGATACTTGGCATCCCACAGGAGCGTGTTGGGTATGTTATCACCACTATCCTAGACATGCGGAAGCTTTTAGCGAAGTGGGAGCCAAAATGTTTGAACAGTGATCAGAAAAAGAAACGAGTTGAAGAATCCAAAGCTGTTTTGGCCCACTTTGAAGCTGCACAGGACTTTTTGGCTGGGATAGTGACTGAGGATGAAACCTGGCTCCACATCTATGATCCTGAAACTAAGGAACAGTCAAAGGAATAGCGCCACAGCAGGATACTGTGGCTGAAGAAGATTCAAACCCAGAAATCGGACAAAAAAGTCATGGCGTCTGTATTCTGGGACAAAGACGGTATTCTGTTGGTGGACTACCTCCCTCAGGGCTATAGTATCACCAGACAGTATTATGCTAACCTCCTGGACCAGCGTAAGGAGGCAATTAAGATGAAACGCCGTTGACCAAAGCAATCCTTTTTTTGCAGGACAATGCACCTGTGCACACGTCCAATGTTGTGGCTGCCAAATTGAACACCCTGGGTTTCCAATTGGTCCACCATTCCCCCTATTCACCTGACCTGGCCCCTTCGGACGAATATTTGTTCCTGAATTTGAAGAAACACCTGAAGGGGCAACATTTTGAGGACATTTCTGACGTCAAAGATGCTGCTGAGATGAGAGCTGGTTTGCTGCCCAACCAATGGACTTTTATTTGAACAGTCTAGAAAAGCTGCAACTACGCTGTACCAAGTGCATCAGTCTCAGGGGGGATATGTTGAATAAATGTGTTATTTCATAACTCTGGCTCTCTTCTTTCTGGGCAAAGCCAGGAACTTCTCAGCAACCCCTCATAGTGAGTGTGTGGACAGAAGATGGACAAAAATTACATCCAGATTTTTTTTTTAAATAGAAATTATAATACATAGCAGATTTTTATTTAATTTTGGCTAAAATGTTGCCACCTTATTATTGTTGCCTATTGCTGTTTGGGGGATTTTTTTTCAATCCCTGGAAGTTAAAAGAAATCTCCCAAAACATTTATTTTGTGGTTAAACCGTCCCTTGATTTGATGTTGTGGTGTGCTAATGACAAACATGGGAATACCCACTGATAGATTTCCTCTTACATATAACACCTCGATTATATTGAAAGTTTTATTAAATCCTGTGGGTAATGTAGTTAAATATTGGATTAGCAACTAGTGACAATTGTTTGAGGGGTATGTAACATTTACTGTGCTGCCCAATACTGCAGTTTTCAACTTGATCAGGTGTATATCTCACATCCATGAAGAGACGGTGAGGAGTGGTCAGATCATGCAAGTACCTACTTCATGCCTTTATCAGAGCCTGCTCATCAATTTGCATTGAAATTTGTATTCAAATAAATAGCTTTCAATTTAGAAGTCATTAACAGGTTGCTTTGTCCTACATGGTCAGTATGCAGTTTGAAATCAGTATGTACTTTATTCCTCCATAGAGTTCAACGTGAATGAACAGCAAATGCACTCCAAATTACTGTGTACATTAGACCAGGCACCATCACACTGTCATTTACAATGTGGAAAATATAAAATGAATGGTGTGTCACAATCTCACAACTGCAGGGCCAAATTTATAGTCGCCTTATCATGTATTTCCTCCGGATACCCTGTAGACTGCTAAACCTTAACATCAAACAACAAAAGTAGACATCTCAGCCACAAAAGGTCATTAAAGTGGAAGTAAACCCTAAAAAAAAAAAAAAAAAAAAAAAAAAAAAAAAAAAACACTTGTCTAAAAAAAAAAAAAAAAAAAAAAAAAAAAAAAAAAATCACACTTACCTTTAATCTGTCGGGTCCCGCCTTGTCCCGATATCTGTCTTTAGGTACGCTTTAAGTCAGGAGTAGACAGCCCAAAACTGTCATTGATGGCTTGCCAGTACACCTGGAACCAATACCTACAATGGGGGAAAACCCTAATCCTACTCTTTTCCAATGTTCAACCCAGAATTTTTTTTAAGCTGGGTGGGAAGAAATTGTAGGTGGGTGGCAGACCCAGTATTGTAACTCAACTCTTCATTATCCACCCAAAAACAGCCGGGTGGTTACTGAAAAGCGCCAGGTGGTGCGACCAGCTAAAAGAGGCTGGAGAGAACACTGCTTTTCTATGCTTAGTTTTAGGTTCTGACACCTGGGTGGGGGGAAGACTGTAGTCCACCAATAAACACACAAATCAATGGCCCTGTAGCAGCAGCAATGAGGAGGCAGCTGGACTACAGGACAAGATCTAGAAATCTTTCATTATACCAACATGATCTTTTGGGTATGTATAACGTATCCAAGCCTGATAATCATCTGTCCACATACTGTACATTGGGGAAATTCAAATAGCATGATGTACATGAGGGTATTGTTTACTATCCCATGTGATTATTTCAGGGGGACGGCCAGTGAAAATCTTACACCAACTACACAAGATCCGTCACATAATAAAGCGGACGTATCATCACATTTTAAACATCATATAAAAGGGCGGCTCTCCCTTTTTTAAAATAAAAATTTTTGTTTTTTTGGGGGGGGATCCCTCTTCTTCTGTCTTTACCGCCGTGTAGGCAAAGACTGAAGGAAAACCTGCATTCTCATTGGATACATACGTCTTCTATTCCAGGAGGCTGAGCGCTGCATGGCAAAAGATAAGACATGTCATTAAGGGGCTTTCCTGGAATGTAAAATAAAAGTGCCAATATCATGCATGCGCTGGACCTACTGGACTCAGACTGTGAAGAGCTCCAGGCCTTCTGATAATAAAGGGTTAATTTGTTTTTGTTTTTTTTTATTAAAGCTTTGATTTAATGAGAGGACTTCAACATTTTACTGCATATCAGTATAACTAACACACACACACACACACGTTTAGTGCAGCTGCCAGGGTACATGCTCACCCCACATACACACATATATATATATATATATATATATATTCCATATCCCTGTCACTACAAACATAGGTGACAAAAACTGTGCCGCCCTTTCCCCACCAGCTTACCTTGGTTGGTGGTGGCCCCTGTAGCGGACCCGAAATTGAACGCCATGCCACCAGCTGCACCGGTACCAGGTTACAGGCCAACACAGTCAAAAACGCGCTCCAACCATCAGGAAGCAAAGCACACACTACGCAGGCGCACGGAAGTGACGTACGTACATTACGCAGCCGCACGTCATTTGGAAGAGACTGACACATGTCAGTGGTGGGCGGGGCTATTTGGTGTTTGAAGAGTGGCTGTGTTGGTTACCAGTCATACGCAGCTGTTCTCATTATTTCTATAGAAAAAATATATGTGTAGTGTGTTTTTAATAAAAGGAGTGTAATTGTATAAATGACAGAGTATGGTGAAAGGGTCAAATATTGCAGTGCATGGGTCCCAATATGCATGTACGTGTGTGTATATAGATATGTGTGTGTAAATATATATTAAAATACAATTCACTGTTTCTTAAAGAAGTAAACTCAAAACTGCCCAAAAAAACCCACTTACCATCTTATCTTCTGGGTTCTATGTCATGTGACACTGGCGCCAGATCGGGTGATGTAAATTAGAAAAAAACTCCACTCTCACTGCATGCGTCGGCAATTTTTTTACCCTTTTGACGAAAGGGCTCCTGCGCATGCCCGAGGTAAGGAGTTTCTAAGATACCTATGTCACACATCCTGGGAGGCTCTGCGTTCCCATTCATTTTTGATTGCCTAGACGATTAAGAATTATGAGGGCGGTGCTGCAACCTTTTAAAAAAAAAGCCTGGGAATGCTCAGGCGACGTGGTCCACGGCCCTGGCTGGTGCATCCCTTCAGCGGGGTCCTTTAACCTGACCGCGCTCAGGGGTGCACCGACCAGAGCCGCAGACCCCCAAAATCTTCTTGCGGACCACCGGTTAGCGACCGCTGATCTACAGCACTGCTGGTACCAGGCAAAGTAATGTTTGCTGTACAGGAGGCATTACACCCTAATGGGCCTCCAGAGAGATACGTGATACCTCTGGGTATGGAGGAACACTTGGTACACCCTTTAGCTCCCAACAATGCCGTGCCCCCTGCCAAGCCAGAGCCCAGCCATGTGGGGGCAAGGAGGAGGACAGAGACCTGTCTAAGGGCTTGTTTACTCTGTGGCTGTGTGTTGCATTTCCCAAAATACACAAACTGATCTGGCAGAGCAATCATTTGAATGGGGGACCCAATGCAATATGTTACACAGAAAAATATTGTGTGTACACAATAGAAAGCACAGCACACATACACAAATATCATTAATGTAGTACACTTCTAAAGTGTGTTTTGAGTGTTATTAAGAATGAATGGCAACCCTGTGTACAAATGAATGTCATGTATGCTTCTGAGTGTTGCATCACTGCAATGCACTAGTGGGACAGTTTTAGAATAAATAGGGCATTGGCCACATATGAAATGGGGAATCCAAGTGCCCTTTAAGTGTCAACTGTATATCATTATTTAGTAGAATATTCTTAGTGTGCTTTATGGGTCAATCATGCAGTTTTGTGGACTGAGCATACCACCCTGGTGTGGGCTTTATTGCAGGGAACAATAGCAATCTGCAGGAAAATCCATTATGTACAATAAATTTCCTACTAGAATGGTGATATCTGTATAAGTGACCGTAAGGGCAACATTATTTAAATTATGGATAAAGTAGGGAAAAGGTAAACCCTCTGTCAAATGTTATTGTTATGTGTGTCCCTGTTGTAATCTTTTTCAGCAAATAAATGAAAAATATTGAATACTTGTATTGTGGATGAATTTCTGTAATTATCCTTTGTTTTTCTAGTCCTATCTAGGTCATTGTGTTCTGGTAAAATTATAGTCACTTTTGTCCTGGCAGATCATTGGAAGGAGAACAGCTGAGTATAAAGGTTATCTATCATGTTATTGAATTATTCTGACTTTAAAAATATGTTCAGCCAATAATTACCTAATAATGTTCATGTGACAATCCAATTGATTTGAGTGCTGACGGCAATATCTTTGATGGCACGTGCAGAGTTATCAGTTTTTCTCCCTACGTGGCTCCACTCAGTACAAGACAGGCACTGCCTAAGGAAAACCAAGTCTTGCTATCATACGGTTACTATGGACCATTGTACACATCCAATAAATGATCAGTAACATTGTTTGGATTAAGCAGAACCTAAGTGGTTTTTGACGATGATGAATAGGGTGATATATAGTTACCTTATCCCATGGTCTTCTCACCACATGACTTTCCCTTAAAGCTGCAAATTTTCAGTGCCCAACCTCTTGCAGTTCTTTAATATCATCCCATACAATGCAGGACCAGCAGTCCTGCAATGTACAGAAGGGTGTGCAGACAGCAGACAATATGAAGGAGTGAGGAAAAAGATATGAATATCACCTTATTTATCATCTCCTATGCAAAATGGGGAGTTTGGCCATGCTGTGCGAAAAGGTAACAATTTTTATTCCCTGGAGTTCAGCTTTAATACATAAGTGGATCTAATATATAGTAAATTATTACCTTAGACTGGTAGCTGTATGAGCATGAAGCTGTGGGTGTGACATTAATGAATGTCACAAGAGCCCTGCACTCCATCACTTACAGGGCTGTCTCCATCCCATGCTAATAGAGTTTACACTTGTGTCACATGATCCCTTTACAATCACCAATAGCAGCTATGAGATCAGATTTCTTCTGGTGCTGTTTCCTAACATGTGACATTTTCTCAATCAGGTATAAAGAGCAGCATGGAAGGTTGTGCAGCAACTCTTTGTCACTAGGAAGGCACCTAAACGGATTACTAGCAATAAGGATGAGATGTACAAGCTCCTGGAAATACCTATGATACTTTTTTCACTTTAATGTTGTCACCATCCCAACTACACCAGTTCTTCCAGACACTTCCAGAAAGGATGGGGGCTGGTGCCCTCACCATGTGTGTAAGTAAAGAGAATACATGTGACTACATGTTCTGTGTGAGCCAGGCATCAGATACAGATTAGAACTTTTCCCTTATTGTTATCTTTTATATATAAAGCACAAACATATTACGCAGCGCTGTACAATAAAATGTGGCTATAGATGACAAACCTTCAACTACAAACAGTGACACAGAGAAGAAACCCCTAGCCCACAGAGCTTACAATTGAGGAAACATGGAAGCCTGGTATAGGACAGGCAGTGTAGCCTTTTTTATTTAGTGCTTGTTACCTGTCCAGCATTGTGGTATAGCAGTAACATATTTCACCATCTTTTTATGATATTATGAAAATACATTTTTGTGAGCAGGCTATAGCTAACTAACTGAATAGAATGTTTGCCAAGGAAGGAAAAGTAGTAATTTCATACCAGCTCAACTACTTGGGTGTTGTTTTGTTTCCTAGTAGCATTGTTTCGAGTACCCTGGTTACCATGTAGATTTGCAAATAGGATTCTGTTGCCTGGAATATTGTTTGTCCATGTTGACATCATTTCTTCTTTCCTCTAACAACTATTGCTATATTTGACTTATGAAGTGGACAAACTGTCATTTAATGAGTTTTTCTCATCCTTGAATTATTGGAATTCTTCAGACCAATAGCTCTGGTCAACTGCCATAGTTGTCAACATTGTAAAAAGAGCTATAATAGAATGAAACCCCTCTGTTATTATTTTTACCATTCTGCTGACCACGCACATTTGGATTTTGTTTTAGGTATCATCTGTCATTGTAAAGTAGAACTAAAGGCAAACTATGTGGATTGAGTATAAAGAGGTTACAACCTCCTGGTATTTATTGCGGTGTCCCTAGTAGGGAGATTTACTTCATTGTACTGATCACCAATGTTACCCAGAAAAAAAAAGGTTAGTGTAAACCAAAAGGAAACTGTAATATAAAGGAGTAAGTTCTTTCCCTCCGTAACAACATTAAGCAGAGTGGGAGGGGGCAGAGGAAAGTACCTATTATCTTTTTTGCAAGGAACAGTTTTATTAGCACTTTTAGGGGACAGTTGTTTTAAAGGAGCAATATGGAGTATGGAGTATTGATAGGTCAGGTTACTGGAGAGGTTTCCTTTGCTCTAGGTACACTTATGCGCTGCTTCAGTGGGTGTGGGTGCCAATGGGATGGGTAACTCATTTATTTAAATGGACTGCCCAACACTCAAATGCAGTTTTGTAGATTAGATCCGCACTTTTTTTGGAGCACTCTGCTTTGGCCTACAATGCATTGCCCTGTGATGCACAGCATTGCTCTCCCAAGATTCACTAAGGTGCCATTAAAAATCAATGGCACTGCATCGCACAACTGTGCAGTTCCCAAAATGTCCCACAATGTCAGAGTATATATGTAAATAGGCCCTGTATCAGTTTGTATGCACAATGGGCCAATTTCTACAACATTTTGCTAACCATAAATGTTTTTATTCTGCATTGGACATTCTGATACATAATAAATGACACACTAAAACAAACTGACTAAAAAAAAGGGTTTGATGTGAATGTACATGTACCAAATCATCACTAAACCTCAAACAGTTTTTAAAACACAAAAATAACTACCCCAAAAATAAAAAAGTAAATTAATAAGTGACCGATAATTCATCATTTTCACCTAACCAATAATCAATTGGCAAAGCATTTTTGTTGGTGCCATGGCAGTGTAGATCAGTCCTGGAACAAGCCGACTATAAATGAATGTCAGTAAACTGTTAGAGCTTCTTATCTCTGTACTTGTTCTGGGTCAGCAAACCAAACATCAATAAAATCAAAGCATCACAATGACTAGAAGAGGTAATTGTAGCTTCAATTAATTTTTCATGAATCTTTTTATTAAAAAAGGAAAACAAAGTATGTACCCTTGCATATTACCTTTTAAAAGTGTTTATTAAGGACAATAATGTGCCTAGGCTGAGAGAAACAATCTGAAAGTTTGATATTATCATTGTTGCAGGCAGGAGGAAACATTTTCTTAGTATACACTGAGACTGTAACACTGAAACTTTGTAGCAAGCCACATTGAAAGACTTAAGCTGCGTACACACCTGCAATTTTTGTCGTTGGAAAGGATCTTTCACGATCCTTTCCAACGACAAGGGAGTGCACGATGCATGAACGGTGCTGTACATACAGCACCGTTCATGCTCTATGGAGAGGGGAGGGGGAGAGCGACGGAGCGGCACCCTGCTGCGCGCTCTCCCCTTCCCTTTCATTAGGATCGGTTGTCGTCCATCGTCCGTGGATCTGGCAGGACGGTCTTTCGGACGATGGACGACAACGACTGTACACACGGCAGATTTTCGCCCAATAATTGGCCGATGCCGATTAGCGGGCGATAAAATTTTGACGTGTGTACGTAGCTTAAGGTTAGGTTGGTTTGCAAAAATGTTTGCAATCTTGACAGTTTAAGCAGTGAGCGATACTGAACTGCTCACTACTGCTCACATTTATTCTCTTTTAACCTGCCATGGGAGAAATACTACATATAGCGTCTCACCTAATAAATTGGTTCATTACCACACGGAAGCGGTAGCCATATCTCAACTTCACCTCCAGTCTGAACATAGCCTAAAAGATGCTTAAAGCAGAACTAAACCCATGATTACTCACCTATACCCATTCCATCGCAGGGTGCAACCACCTTCCTTCTTTTTTTTCTGGATGACATCTTCTGTCATCTTGATTGGATGTCCTGGGATGATGGTGGCTCAGGGATCGCTTGGTCCCAGGTTTGAATCCCAGCCAGGACACTATCTGCATGGAGTTTGCAGGTTCTTCCCGTGGGTTTCCTCCGGGTACTCTCGTTTCCTCCAACATCCCAAAAACATGCAGTTAGGTTAATTGGCTTCCCTCTAAATTAACCCTAGACTGTAATAATGACATATGACTATGGTAGGGACATTAGATTGTGAACTTTTTTGAGGGACAGTTAGTGACACGACTATAGACTTTGTACAGCGCTGCGTAATATCATGGCGCTATATAAATACTGTGTAATAATAATAATAAATGTAATTCCAGTTGAGGATTTTCCTGGCAACCAACACTGTGCATCCCAGCTAAATTTATCAGAAACCTATTTCTGCAATAACCACCTACCTGGTCATGGATTTTTCAAAGTGGGGCCTTAGATCCACTTTAAAACTTAAAGGCTCCAGTAGCTCCAGTATTTATCTACTATTGTTTAGCAAATTTAAAACACCCTTCTGCTCCAATCAATAGTGTAGAGCTGTTATGCTAGCTGTTAAATGAAATCCTATCTGAACATTCAGTTTTATTCAGACATATCAACTTAAAATTAATCCAGATGTATCAAAATAATTGATGTGCAAAGTCTTATAGTGTGTGTGTGTGTGTGTTTTTTATTTTTAAAGAAAGCAGCCATTATCAGAGTGGAAAAGCCTAAAGGTAGCCAGTATGCTGAATAGAAGGTCCGTTGCTCTCTGTGTGAAAACAGTGGTCTCCCTCAGAAGTCCAACACATCCTCTGTGTAATTAGAGGGTAGTACTATAGTTCTGGTCCAGCAAGGGGCATTTCAGCTGATACCACTACACCTGGAATATATGTAGAAAATCCCAGTAGCATCAAAGCATGTTTAAAAGTTTATATTAAAAGTAACAGCTGCTCAAAGTTTGTTAAAAGCTTTGCAAATGCTTTCTGAAGCTGTTAAAGGTGAAGTAAAGTGTTCTTCTGAAAAGGAACTTACAGGTTTGCATTTACTATGACAGAAGAGACTGTAAAGTCAACAATTTGTTTTAATACAGTACATTGAGCCACGGGTTTGTGACAGGACTCCCACTTACATGTGCAGGAGTTACATTTTCCCAACTTGACCAGTGAAGCCAAAGCCAAAATCTTCAAACTTGAAAGAAGGTCAGGTATATAGCAGTAACCGAGTGAAAACGGGTTTTGAGACGGTTTGTACGGGAAGTGGCCCTCTTAGACACTCTCTGTCCTACCTTTATGCTGTACTTAACCGGACCACGGAGAACTTCTCCCCTTCATATCAGGGCATGGGAGGCTGAACTGGGGTACACTTTGGAACCAGAGCAAAAATGCCAGATCCCTTCTACAGTTCATCAGTCCTCCACGAGCAGCAAATATAAGGAACTGAGTTTTAAGATCCTCTCTTGGTGGTATAGGATCCCAGAGCGGCTGCACAGCTTTTTCCCTAAAGCCTCAGACAGATGCTGGCGGTGCAACTGGGAAAAGGGCACCATGTTACACATTTTTTGGTCCTGCCCGTTGCTGGGCCCCTATTGGGAACAGGTGAGGACACTCATACAGAAGGTTACCACCCACAAGGTCCCGGGAGACCCCGGGTTTTTCTTATTGCATCATAACACTATCTCGGATAAGAGCTACAAGAGATCTATTCTCAGATATCTTATAGTGGCAGCGAATGCCTGTATTCCAATGTTGTGGAAAACAGCGTCGGTACCCACTGTGGGCATGGGGCTTCACAGGGTTAATGATATGATGCTCATGGAGGACCTGACCGCGAGCTTAAGGGGTACGCAGGAAAAATTTATTGTGATGTGGGGTAGCTGGATTTACTACCGAGACACCCAGGAGTTCAAGCGCCACCTGGATCCGAGTGAGGAGGGAGGGAGTATTTTGTATAATGCTACTGTATGTTTTCTCCTCGCACCTATTTTTTCCCTTTTTATCTTCATTTTTTCTAATGCACTTTATGATCCCACAGTTGTACCCAGATGCTATCAATAATATGTTGTCTGTACCTACACCACAAGTTGTTTCTCTGTTCGTATGGGTATGTGGAATGTGTAACATACCGGTCTTTGTTTACCGTAGTTACCCTTACCCTGTTCTGTGTTGATTGGTTACTGTCTTGTGTTTGTTGTTAATTATGTTTTTCAAAAATAAAAAATGTTATAAAAAGAAAGAAGGTCAGGTAAAGCTTTAGTGGCCAAGGCATTACAGAGATTGCAGCACTAGAGGGGTCCTCCAGGTCCTATTCTATGCATATTGTAAATATGGGAAACAGATCCTGGGGGCCTGGGGGACAGATCTTGTGGTTTACCTGAACTTTAAAGCCACATACACACTTACAATAATAGTAGTTGGAAAGGATCTTTAACAATCCTTTCCAACAACTAGCACTGCATGATGCATGGCCCTGAGACAATTATCGGGCGAGAACCATTGGACGTGTGTATGTAGCAAGTGTTGAAGTCCTTCATCTGTTTATTGAGGACAGCAGTTGTCAATTACCCGGCAAAATCCCATACAATTGAAGTATTAAAGTATTATCTGTAGAAACAAAGACATATTTGTGTTTACTACTACTATCCGAAAGACTTCACTTTGTTCCAATAGCATGGAATTTGTGTAAACTTCTAGTGTGTTTAAATGGATGTCAAATACAGGTCAGCACATTCCTGTGAACTTCAATGAAGACCAGTGGATGACAGTTCGGAGGCTGCATTTTACTTGCTTTGTGTTACATTGTGTTTTTTCTCAGACACAGGATGTTCTATAAAATTATGTGTGGATTTTTGGCAAAGCAGGCAAACTTTTTTTTTCCATTTAAGCAGCATTTCGTTTAAAGGCAAAAGGCTGCATTTTTCATAAAACCTACTATAGCAATACTGCAAATATATACCCTGTAAGTGCTTGTAAATACTGTACCTTCACTTGTCTTCAAATCAGACTTTGTGTACCTGTGAAGTCTCCATCATCCAAGGCCCAGTTTAGTTTTATTATTTTCTTTCAAGATGTAAAAAATTAATAGTAAAAGGAATATTAGGCTCAGATAAAGTCTCACACCTCATACATGTTCTAGGATTTCTATTTCTCACTAAGTTTCTTGACAGTGCCTTGATGAGGGTTTAACTTGATTTTTTAAAAGGTGGTCCTAAGTACAACCAATACCTAGGGTCAATGGGACGACAGTTATTACTTCCTTGATGAGTCATTGGGGTTTAAAATATAACTCAGGTTTATTTTTTATTTTATTTTTTTGCTGTCTCCACTGGATAGATTTTTACTTACTTCCGGTGTAGTCACCAGGATGGAAAGTAAGGAGAGACGATTCTAAGCAGGGACATAGGTAGCAATAAAAACACTAAAAGGAAATCAAAAAACAGCTTCAGCAAAAGTCTTTTTTTAGCTTTGTTCAGACTAGGGGTAAGGTTGTGGTACTGTTACCATCCTGACACTCCTGCCCTTAGGCGATACATGTAGCATTTCATCCTCAGTTGCCCATGGAGAATGCATTGGAATGGCAGTGAGAAGTTCAGTACCACTAGCTGCTGCCCATTGTAAAATATTCAAACACTGGATCTATAAGAACCAGTGCATAGGCATGGGGGGGAAACAACTAGCAAGGTCTCCTAGCTAGTTGTAAGCTCTTCGGGGCAGGGTCCTCTCCTCCTGTATCACTGTCTGTATCAGTCTGTCATTTGCAATCCTTATTTATTGTACAGCGCTGCGTAATATGTTGGCGCTATATAAATCCTGTTTATTAATAATAATAATAATAATAATAATAAAAAAAAAAGGTGCCAGCCACTGGGAGCCACACAGGAACCACTGTTCCCACCCCCAGTCTAAACATAGCCTTACACCATACCATTTATAAGGATTATAAACTTTTGTTTTTTTGCTGTTCCCAAAATCCTTCTGAATGCAGCCCACAAGCTAAATTATGTACATTCCTCCTCCATCTTGCAATATTTGCTGTGCAGTCCTGCCAGACGCTGCCCAGCTTTTCCAGCAAAAGATTCAAGAGTGCATGTATTCCTTTGTGTAATCCCCACTCTGTTGGATTGCTGGACACCATAAGCACATTTTCCTTTTATTAATAAATGGGTCTTTGGTGCGCATATGTAGTAAAGAGAAAGAAGTAGGAACATTTTCTCTGGAGAGGCCGTGTAGCATTGGACACTGAACATTGGAACTAAATAGTTCAGCAGATAAATCTACAGCAGATGTGTTACAAACCTTACAAGCTTTGATTATTATTATGATACATAATACATAATTACATACAAACTAAGAGGAATTACAGCATGGTAGATACAAAGGGAATTTGCATTTAAAAAGATGTATGACCAGTTTACCAGTGAGCTGCCAACCACATTTTCTTCTGAATGTTATTTTATGGTCTTTGATAGCCCAAACCCTAAAACAAAGATAACATCTATTATCATACAGCAGTTGTTTTATCTGGTGGTGTTTTGCAGATGTAATAATTGTTAGGTTTCCCTGATATTTCATATATATTATTTTGGGATGTCCTGGCAGCACTCTGACTTCTGATGTTTGCCATCTTGCTACCTATGAAGTGTTGCCAGGATTTTAGCAGGCAGACTGTTGTGGTTGTGCAGTGATTAGTTCCGCCTAGAGGTTACTGTGGTGATATTACTATGATACATGTGTGTGTTCTTCCTGAAAAAGAAAAAGCCAGCTTCACATACTAGCTACAGGGAAGTTGTTTGAGTGGGCCGTCCCCCTGCTCCACTCCCATCTCCTAAACACATCTTGCAGTTTGGCTGTACTCTTTTCCCTCACCACATGTCTGCCTGCTCTGTTTTATATTTCTCCTGCCATGGCACAAAATGTTTGAACTTATGAGTGAACAAGTTAGAAACAAAATGCAGCCTCCTGTTGTTACAGCTCATGATTGCTCCCTCTTTTTTTACTCCTTCAAGCAAAGCAAAGCTGCAGTGAGACTAAAAGAAGATATGAAGAAAGTAGTGGTGAGGCCTGGAAGAGGACAGCCCCCCATGCCATATAGGAAAATGTTTGGTGTCCCACTCACAGACCTGCACCAAGAGGGTCTGGTGATGAATGGCGTGCCAGCGGTGGTGTGGAATGTGGTAGAATATTTGCGCAGAGAGGGTAAGCTTTTTAAAAGCTTTGTTTGTTTATAATACTACTTTTGTTTACAATAGTATTTGTTTGGTTTTACAAAAAGAATTCCTATATTTACTTGCTTAGTTAAAGCATACCTAAACTCAGAGTTTTCACTTAAAAGGGTAGACAACCTTTTATGTAAGGTAAAAATTCTGTTTTTTTTTTAGATGCACTTTTTTTTTTTTTTTTAGATGCAACACTTTTTTTCATCCTACATCACCCAATCTTGCGCCTGGGTTGGTTGACGTAGGATGAAGAACCAGAAAAAGAGGAGAAGATGGCAGCACCCTGAGCTCCAGGACAACGCGGGACTATATGCAAAACACTCCTGGATAGATCGGACTGCCCTGTGGGTAAGTGTATTTTTTTTGGCAGTTTTGAGTTTAGTTCCTCTTTAAACCTCTTTACACTGGCTGTAGTGAGGGCATTCACCTCTGTGTACAACTGGTCTGACCACATGTCTGCTGTGATTAAAGCTCTCAGTAAAGATTGACAGGATAGTGTTTCCTCGCTACACCACATCGAATACATGCAGGGTCTCAGGAACACAATACTGTTTATGCATATTCATAGTTGCAGTCTAAATAGATGTGTAATGGTCAGAAGGTAGAACGATGATGTCCTGCACGTTCTATATCTAGCAAATAACATTCATTTTTAAAATCACAAAACATTATTGGTCCATTTACACGTCATAGATGTGGCACATTACAGTATTCTGTGATACATGTGTGACATTTATTTTAATTAGATTTCCAATCCACTATGACAACACAGCTGATGCCTATGCTTTGCATCACACCCAAATGCATGGTAACATGCTTTAGGGTGTGTTGTGGGGTTTTGTGTCTGAAAAAAATGGTGCACGACTGTTTGTTTTGCATTGACAGCCCATTTATACAACACACTGCACCAGCAGCAAAGTTTGAATGGGCCCTAATATTATGACAATGTGCATTATAATTGACACAGTGTTCAGGCTAGAAATACAACAGAAAATATTGTCCAGGTTAGTAAATGTTTCTTATCATTTTCTAGTTAAGTATTATATGTTGCATTTGCTGAGCACTACATGTATAGTGATTGGCATTCTTTTTCAAATGCAGCAGGGTCAGTTGCAGAGTCCTTAGTGTTAGTTTCCAGGATCCTGGAGTTAGTACTCATTATGTAATCCCATGAAACAACTGAGATTTATTTTACCAAACAACCAGGTGCAGTCACTTTGCAGCTGTCTTTGGCAAATCGCACAATATTTGCACTACATATATATCTGTGCAGAAACTAAAACAATTGCCTGATACTTGATTCATTGGTTGATAATATTTTAAAGGTATAAGGGAAATAATATATTTATTTTTAATTTATTTTAAATAATTTATTTCATATTCAGTTAGCATTGTTGTTGAGTACTTCATCTAGTTATTCATTATACTATTTGACATAGGAGACATAAAATGTCACTTTTATAAAAAAAAAAAAAAAACTCCCTGGCTCCTGATGGCTTTTTGTTTAAACTCTAAACTACACAGAGCATGTGCTATAATGTAATTTCTGCAAACATGCAGCAGTTCGTCATTCAGTGAATTAATAGGATCACCGTCCGCTTTTAAGTCTGCCGTAAAGCCAATGGCAGTTACCTAGGATGCAGCTATGACAGTCCCTAGACAACTGCACAGAGTAAGTATGTGCCATAATTGGCAGGTATGCTGTGTATGCTCACCACCCACCAAAAAGTTCCTCTTTAATCACTTAAATAATTTCATGAACATTTTTTGATACGTATTGCATAACCCTTGCTCTGTAATTATGTACTTTACCATTCCGTGTTGATTCATGTTCTTATGTTTTATGGTTAGTTGCTAGGGCAATACCTGTCAACATGCTATGGCAAAGCACTGAGATGCACAGAACCATTTTTTTCCATTTTATTTATCTATAGGTATTTTACCATACCAAATTCAAATAAGGCCTTCTTTCTTTACAGCATTCCTTGGGGCAATTAATGGCTCCATGATGTTGCTGTTTTCTGTCTGTTTCCTATCTCACCTCAATGAGTACTCTCTAGCAGAAGCTTTCTGTGATGGTTGTTTTAAAACAAATCTTGGACATTACTACAAATTACTACAAATTGCAACAGATTGGTTCCAGTACAATAGGTTTCTTATACTTGAAGTCCCTATACTGTTTGTTTGTGTGGAGTTTATTTGGTAAAAGAATGGCGGTAACAGTGATTGTAATGGGAGTCTGTAGTAGTAGTAGTGTTGTAGTCTGCTGCAGTCAGTGCAATTTAAGTTTACATAATTTGAAAATGAATATGGAATAATTGCTGTGGGTTACTAGACTTTGACTTCTTGAGTAGTCTTAAATGGGTTACCTGGTGTTTAGAGTAAGGCTGTTCATTTCCAATCCTCAATTGCCAGGATCCGCACACATTTTCAGTATTTCTCTAATTTATAGCAGTACATTTTTAAAGTGTGGTTAATAAAGTTAAAGAAAATGACTGTTTATATGACAATCTAGCCTGCATGTGTCTTATTAGCACTGAAGTTTGGATAGCCCTGAAGCAGGTCCTGTAACAGCAAAAATGCTTAAATAGGAAAACATTTTTTTAATGTAAACTAGTAATCATCAGCCACCACCATGGCTACCTCCAAAGATAAAGTTGAGGAACAAATGTAGCCACCAAGGAATGTAGGTGGTATTTGCAGGAAGTATGTGGTATTTGCAGGATTACCAGGTAAAAAAAAAAAAACACTATCCTGGTAGGATTTTATTCTGCAACAAAAAGTGTAGATTACTATTTATTACCTTCTATTGCTATGGTATTGTGAAGGATGTTTGTCAGTCAATCAAAAACAACCAATGATTGTCTCTCTGATCACTTATGAAGCCACTGGCAGCAAAAGCAGATCTGCTCATGCAAGACACATGTAAATTCTGTTGCAGTCACTTGAATTTAAAATTGTGTTGCTAAAAGTGAAATCATTACTCTAAACCTAGAAAGACCTGCCACATTGACACCCCCAGACTTTTGGATTACAGGCTATGCTTTTGCACTTGCATACTGATCGATGATCAGTTCTCTACTTTTCTGTCAGTGTAATATCATTCATGAATGCAAGTTACTTGCCTCCCAACAATACCTTGTGCTGAGCCTGAGCAATGATCAAATACCGGTACTTAGGAAACACCAGGTATGTGTATTAAAAAACATCAAGATATACTTATATGTGCTTCTTTTTTCACAAAGAACAGGGAAATCACTGATGAACTTTTCACATTGTGCATACAATGTGAATAGCACTTGGAAATAATTATTAAGGCCTCAGATTAAAAACAAAGCCACTATCAGGATCAATCATAAATTCCATGAATGCTTTGAGGTCTTTCCAACCTATGTACAGAAGCTATGAACAATACTTGCATATAAATAAAAAAAAATGTAGATTCACTGTTGTATAACCATGATTAGAACACTGAATAAAATAGATGTAAACCGGGGTGCCCACACTTTTTTGGCTTGTGAGCTACTTTTAAAATGACCAAAATGATCTACCAACAATAAAAATGGTAAACCTATATATATATACGGAGTATATTACACCAAAGTGACTGAAGCTAATGAGGCATTGAATGGCAGCAGAACATTGCACTACAAGACTATAGTGACAGGAAAGCTACAGTTCACCTGACATAGAAAAATGATGTGCTGCACAAGAAAAAGAACAGCTAATCTGTACAAAGGTATCTCGGTAAATGAACCCTGACACCGAGCCTAAACTGACTAGGCCGCCCAGCACTGCCCCCTCGCCACTTTTACACAAAGACATCCCCAACATCCCTATAGATGTGCAGCAGGGCGGAAGGGGTAAGGCAGGGCTCCGGGATCAAATTGTGTTGCCTTTGCGATTGACCATTTGATTACGATTGACGTTTTGGGCACCCTTGATGTAAACCCTAGAATTAAACTTTTCTTTTGTTTTGATATAACTTTTTAAAGCTTTGCAGTAAAAAGCATCTGATGGCAATCATCAATGTAATAAAAGAATGCATGACAATGAACTACCATGCAATAGTATGTACTATCTAACGAAAATGATACAGTTGCACATTCTGGCCTATTGTGGCGTATTGTCAGCCTGTTTAAATGATCGCATGTTAACCTGCTAGACCAGGGGTTGGCAACCTTTACTATCAAAAGAGCCATTTTGCCCCCTCTTCCACTAAAGAAAAATAGTCTAAAGCCGCACAACAACACAGCTTATAAATGTTTGAAAGTTTTAATCTTTTTTTAAATTGTACCTGTTACAACAACAGAATACAACAAACTTTGAAATACATTAAACACTGAACTATGCCCCTAGTATCATGATTTATTTTATGAATTTGTGCAGTATTTATTGTATTTCACTTGATTTAATATACTCATGATTAAAGTAATCAGCTCTTTCTTGTATATACTTTTATATTTTAAAGTCCAGCAATCCCCAAATAAATAGGTAATTTATTTGGTAATTGATAAATAGATTAAGTAATTAAATATATATCATATTAATATAAAGTTACGTAAATAAATTTATTTATAGCCTACATAATTATGTATGTCAGAAGTTTACACACAATTATGTATATCAAATATTACGTTGTAGGAATAAATCTTAAGAAACTAACATTTGAATTCTGCAGCCCATTCGTGAGGTTGTGTGTCTTCAGCCTTAGTATCAGCGTTTCTATGCTGAGTAAGATGAGGGAGCTGCTTCTCCTTATATGTATCCAGTCCTTGATGTTTGTTACTGTGTAATAACCCGGGAACACATGGGACACGGGGCTCCTATCAGCCGCAGGGACTCCCTTGAGTTAAAACCCCCTAAAATCTCATTGTTAAGCCATCATCCGAACATAAAGTACTCTGCCTATATGCTCTGATGATGGCCAACAATTAGATTTTTAGGGGGTGTTAGTCACAGGTGTCCCACACTTGCACCTACATTTTTGGTTTTGTACATCTCCCCGTTCCAGAGAAGTTGGGGTTTAAAGTAGGGAAGGGGACAGGGTAGTGTAGTATGGCATTTCTAGTTTTGTGACGGGTAGGTATAACTTTGGGGTTCGCACATCCTTGTTATGTAAGTTGCCCCGGGGGTCTATTGTTTGTATGTTTAATTTCAGTTGATGTTCAATTTTAACAATTTTTTATAATTATGACCCCCATATTTTGAAAGTTTGTTAAAGGTAGGGAGATGCAATTTGGGGTAATAGCTATAAGGGTGTACCCTGAAAATTTCAAGTCTGTATGACATACTGCTTAAGAGATATGGAGGTTTGTACTGGGAGAGATGTAAGGCTGCAGAACATGACATGCAGCATTCATACACAAACACAGCTGTAAAACTTTCCTAACGATGACATCATTGTACACGCCCCCTGGTACATTTATTTCACAGGTAGATTTATCTGTTAGAACACTGGAAGGAGAATCCCCCTCTTCTACTGTGTCTACGGGGGGAAGGGAATCCCCATCAGGGATCTCCCGTGTGGAGTCGTGCCGTGTGCCGAAGGAAGCCACAACAAGGAGGCTGAGGAGCTGTGGGTTGCTGACCCCTATGTTAGACCATTATTCAACCCCAAGGTCACAGATCACATTGCATGAAAATGTTACAAGTGCTTTGGATCCTGGATCCGTACAGGAGATTTCCCAATAGGTGCCTCATCAGCTTAGCTGAATTGAGGTAGCCCAATAACTACGAAAAACCTAGAACTTGGTTATTGGTTTTTAAATGTAGGTCTGAAGATGATGTCCTAGCAGTTTGTTCAAATGCGTGGTTTAGTTACATAAAATTACACAGTGTGTGTAAAAATTATATAGATAATGAAGTGATGGTTTAACAATGTTAAATTTTCTAGGTCATACCATCTTGGTATAATATTAAAACAGATATAAAGTCAATGACAACAAAGTTTTTTAGTTGTTTGTTTTTGGCCATTTCAAAAATTAATTTTCTCCATTTTACTGCAGCTTTCATTGGAATATTACTTATAACTCTTCCATAAAGGGCTTTGTTCAAGCAATTCCTGTTACAGGCTGACCATGATTTGTCTTCTATTTGTTTTCCTGTTTTGTCACCCGATGCTTTCTTTGGAGACTATGAGTAGATGTGCCAATATTCATTGTGAGGAACAATAACTTTAGACCTTTGCTGGAGCAAATGCACATAGATAGGAAGTGACTGCAGAAATCAAGTGAACAGTGGAACAGTGGAAAAATATATTTATAGATATATAAATTTAACATGACAGTTGTTAGAAAAAATGTGTAATGTGCAATTGTTTGATGACACTTACATCTAGCCAGTAGATAACCACCAGGTAAAGGCATCATTATGTCTAGAAATGATAGCTGAGAGATAAGAGAAACCCTGGCACTGTTCTTTGAGAAAAATGTTTTAAAATGTTTTAATACCTGCAGGGATGACACAAGAAGGTCTTTTCAGAGTGAATGGAAATGTTAAAGTGGTTGAACAGCTGCGGGTGAAATATGAAAGTGGCGAGTCAGTGACTTTATCAGAAGACGGAGATGTCCATTCTGCTGCCAGCTTGCTGAAGCTGTTCCTCCGAGAAATGCCAGATGGGATAATCAGCACTGCCCTACTTCCCAAGTTTATTCAGATTTACCAAGGTGAGTGCAGCAAGTTGGGCACATGCTACACCGATTGATAAAACAGAGGGATTCAGAGATTGCATTACCACTTGCAAAAGTACAAGTTACTATGCACATTAACATGCATAGCAGTAAAGCCATCAATTTCCGTTTAAAACTTCTGCACATTTATTTCTTTCTGTGCATCACAACACAGACCATGTGACCTCCTGGCCCTTTTACTGTTAGTTTAGTTAGTTTAGTTTATCGTCTAACTCCTCATGTGAACCTTAGCTCAAATTCAACACATTATGTTTAAAAAACAAAAATTAGCTTCTATGTATAGTTATGCATGTACTCTTACACTAGCAAAAGTGTGCCTGCTTTAGAATGGGTGAAGCTGGGGATGAAGAGGTTGGATTAATCGCATGTTTTTTCATTTGTTGAGACCAAATGGATTATGTAAAACTTGGTATAGCATCAGTTAAGTGAATCGGTTTCTTCACACTAATTGGACACACCACAGGCTCACTTTAAGTATGTTAGTGACATCATTTATCTTATTTTGAGCTGGGAACACACAGGATGAGGCATGTTTCTACGCTGCTGCTTGTAAGTTTTTGTAATTTAAGGTGTGTTTTGAATTCTTATTACATCTTCAACACAGCATGTTGCCCATAGTAGGCTCTGTCTTGTAGCATCAGAGTTTACTTTTTATTTTCATACCAGTAGTGGAAAATATAAATGATTTGTTATATGCAGCAAAGATATTTATCAAGTAGTTTGGATTAATTGTACCTGTGATACTCGTTTGTGTGTTCTTCTTTAGGTAATCTCTCCAACTTTATGATCTCTAACTTCACCTCTCTAAATAAAATGTGAATATTAATTTATCTCCAGGTTTGTATCACAGATCCAAGCAGAGCTTTTATTTAAAGTTTGTTGCAGCCTTTTGCACTAAAAAAGAATAGTGGAAAGAACAGGGAAAATGACTGCATAGTATGCGGATCAAGGGACCCTTTAAAGAAAGATCTAAAAAAAGCCCACATACATCTATGAACAAAACAAATCTAATTCCGGGAAGAAAAAATTAAAAAGACCTGTTGTAGATGAGGATACTGAGTTGTTTTGTTATTTACACATAGCCTGCTAAACATATCTTTGGTGTAAACAGAAAGCCTGCAATATCTTATTAAAACATCGGTTCATGCTAGGTGATATTTCACAAGATACAGTGCATCTTCAGTCATAACAAAGAAAGAAATGGTGTGTTTACTGAACCTCCAGTAGAGGGTGACAAAGCAGTTCCTGATCTTGTGTTGGTCCTCATAGTACACTATCCAGGTTACTTACTTTTAGGAGACTGCTTCAGTGGTATGGTTAGCATACTTTATTTTTGGCATTTCAATATTCAGTCTAGTCTCAAAAAAGTTGAGTCATGCACAAAATTTTTATCCTATAATTGTGCCCAACAACATTCTTCTCAATTGATACCTCAATAAAATATACTGCCACATCCCAAATATCACAACAAAGACCATCAAAACCTGTGGTGGACTTTTGAGGCAGTAGACAACAATTTAAATTGTACATTGTTGTCTACTGCCTCAAAAGTCCCCCATAGGTTTTGATGGTCTTTGTTCAAATAATTGTGTTCATCTGCAATCAACCCCCCCCCCCCCCCCCCCTCCTTTTTTCTTTAAACGTAGTAGAGTCTTCCAGTTTGAGGTACATGCAGTATATTATAATCATAAATCATGCTCCCTTACATTTACCAGCAGTGATCACTTCTACTTTACTGTACATGTGTGTCTGTTACCATATATCAGAAATGCTAATGTTTACCTTTACCATTACCAAATTAGTTTGTTCACTGTACAGTTTTTTATATATAAAACTCAGGTCAACAAAAAATTAGTTTTGATAATCATCAGAAACCACAGCAAACTTTTCCAAATCAGTTTTTCCTTAACACGTACAGTTCCTGAGTTATGAGTATTAATATAGTTAACATTGTACGTGCATGTATTTTGTACTAAAATGTAAGCATCATTGAAGTGAATGTTAATACATCCTCAGTGTGAAGTAAAATAAGGCACACTGTGGTATACATCTACTGAACAGTGTCCGTCAGGTACCATTGTTTCTTCAGAAATGCTTAAAGTATGATTTTCTTGTGTATTCTTTGTCTGGATTGTCGCGGTACAGAATCCAGCAGTAGCCAGCTCCATTAACTGAATGTCCTGGTGAAAACGTTCTCCTTGTTTGTCACTTGCCATACCAAGATTTTCTGTGAAAAATTCTGGATGTAAGTGCAAGAAATGTATTTGTCATGACATGTGACATTCCAGTTTCTGGTATGAATCAAGCAGATTCTGAACTCCTTCCTTGTATGCAGGAGACTTATAGTTGCCCAGGAAATTTTCACACAGCCACTTCAATGCATCCCAAGCTTCTAGCTCAGCTGCTGAGAAAGATTCCTTGAAAACATCATCCTGCAAAAAGACTTGATAAATATCTCTTCTTTAATTTTTGCAGTGCTTATGTTTGGAAACTTCTCAACAAGGTACAGAAAACCCATGGAGTTTGATTTACCCATGGCCTTTACAAGGTTCTTCATCAAGCCTAACTCGATATGGAGAGGTGGCAGAAATATTTTATGCGGATCAACCAGAGGCAGAAACTTGCCACTGCTTGTTCCGGGCTTATAGGTATCTCTTGGTAGCCAAACAGGCTTCACATAATGGTCTCCCGTAGATCCGCTGTCCCACGGGCATAGGAAACAGCAATATTTTGTGAATCCTGCTTGCATTCCCATCAGCAAGCCAGTGACCTTTAGATCCCCACTGGTGTGTTTTATACTGGATTGCTTAAAGTAGTAACTCCATGTTGTCATAGGACTCCTTTAGGTTAACAGAATGGGCAATCGGTAAACTTGGTTTGGAATTACCATGCTTTCAAGCTTCTTTTGCAAGAATCAATGAAGATGCGCGATTCAGATGGAACATGCTCTTGTGAGAAACTTAGAGTGCATTTATATCATGACAGTAGCACAGTGAGCCATCACTAGTGAAGAACATTGTCAAGTTATGATTTCGTTTTCTGTAGTGAGTTACAGTTACACCCCTTGCAAGCAAGTGCTTCTGTTAAAGCCATGAAGCAAGAGGTTCTGCTTTGTCTTTGGAGAGATTTAGATCACGAACAAGATCGTAAATATCTCTGGTTCTGAATCTTCATCGGCCAAGTAGTCAGGTTCAAATGATACAGGGTTGTAACTGGCTGCAACAGCAGTGCATTCCTCATCACCTTCTACATAGGCAAGTCCATTATTTGGCGGAGCGGAAATGGCAATGAATCATCATGGGAAACAGGCCTAATTGCAGAATCGAGGCAAGGATATAATATTTAGTTTTACCTGAGAATCCACTTTTGTTGACACGGCAAAAATAACAGTTGATTAGATGGTCACGCGGTACAAATGGTACAGATGACATGTGGAGCCCGAGATTTATCCTGGTCACCAAGTAGACAGTCGAAATATAATTTGTATATCTTTTTACGTTCTGTGGTAATTTGGCGACGTTGTCCTTTCGTCGTGAATGAACCACACACATAACAGAAACTGTCTGGATCATTAAGGCATCTTCTAGGCATGATGACAAATGAAATCAATCACAGTTAGTGCGGTCTCTAACCTTAAAAAAAGAAAACTGTTGTTAAACGTTGTAATATGTTAAGGCAATTTAAAATGAATTTCACACAATAAATAATTAGCTGCATCACAAAAACTAGACGTGCTAGAGAAAAACTGAACACAGATTTAGAATCCACATATATCTGATGAAAATGACATGTTGACCTGTGTAATCATTGTATGTTTATGTTTACCTTAAACCATCTGATGTTGTCTTCAAGTTCAAATGGTAAATTGTGCATGGAAAATTGTTACACTGTGAGTGGCAGATGTGCAGTAGCTAGTAGGTTAGAGCTGGTATATATCCTATTCCAGTGAATAACAAGTGTATGTTTAGTCATAAATTGAGAAGAACAACCACCTATGTCAAGTTATTTTTGCTATCTATCCCCAGTAGATTCACCTTCTTGATTTTTTTTTTGCTGCCTTCTGATTCACTGGCAGCCTAATAGAAAATACTGCCCTAAAACAATGAACATTTATCCTAATCCAAGTTATCTTCCCACCAATATTTAATTTTAATTATATTTGCAGCTGCATGTAATATGCAGAAGTGGTAATGTGCAAAAATGGTAACCAATCTGTTTACTGTAGCAGAAAAGTAAAATATATTAGTTGATATTGGACTTTGTATGTGTAGTTTGAATCTATAGGGGGATATCAAAACTCTGGACATCTTTTTGAATCTGTGTCCTAGTAAAAAGCTCATATTACATGTGTGTGTGTGTGCACACTCTTATTTGCAAGCATTGAATTGACATTTTTCTCTGCTGGAAGCCTTACTGAAAATTTACCAGTCCTATACAGACATATATATATATATATATATATATATATATATATATATAAGCGAATAAACTGCACAGTTGCAAATGAAGCATAAGAGCCTCTTCATTGGGATTACCCCAGTCAAGAGTGTGTATAACTGGTACATTTTTCAGTGTAACAATGATGTGTTTGTTATTTTTCCCACAGAGAGCGGAAGTGACACACAAAGAGAAAATAGATTAAAGGAGCTCATCCATGAATTGCCAGATACTCATTACGGCTTGCTGAAGTACCTCTGCCACTTTCTGACCCAGGTAGTGGAACAACATGCCGAAAATAAAATGAATATCTACAACTTGGCCACTGTGTTTGGTCCAAACTGTTTCCAGTAAGTTTTCTTATAGTGGCTTCCTTATCGTTGTATAATGCAGATAGAGTTAGCGAAAAATGGTTGGGGAAATGCTTATTTCCAGTATTTTTTTTACCAAAAACATGTCTATATGGTATAGCAGCCTATACTGTAGATAAACAGCTCTTTATACACAGTGTACTCTTAATAGCCTGTGTACTCTATATACACATTACTGTACACGCTAACAACTAATGCAACAGTAATATAACACAACCAGGTACTAATATATTTTTTCAGTCTCCTTTTTTCAATGACTTGTTCACTCTCAGGAAGGAAGAATACAGCAGTGAGTGATTTCTGGTTTTACATTGTAACCGATTGTTAACATTGTGATCACTTGCTCAGGAGCCAATGAACAAGGCCTCTAAACACTTGCTAAGGAGATGACCTGTTTAATGACTGCTTAATTTGGGAGAAATTTCACACATGCTAGTAACCGATGTGTAACAGGAAGGTAGGTCAGGAACAGGAGTACTAATAATATAATTCAAGCTTCACATGTCAGGTTATATTTCTTTCCTTGGAACAGTATTGTTGGATTAAAAAAGTATGCCCCTACCCACAGCTGCAACTTAGGTTGATCCAACTATAAATAGTTTACATTTATAATACTTGATGGGGATTTAGTATTATTGGTAATTAAAGACAAAACAAAGCAAGGTGAGCAAGCACCTTTCACAACTGTAAATACAAAAACAGGATAGGTGTGTAGTTGAAACCTACACAGAGCTAAGTTCAGCAACTGAATTTACGGTAATACAGCCCACTCTGAAAGCTATATTTATGTATAGGTATGATCTGTAAACTAAAGATATATTTGATAGTCTGTTACTAGAACGTTATAAATGCTAACTATATAGCAGAAGTGAACCCACACTTTCTATTTGTGCAATTATAGAAGCAGAGACCAATAGTAACAACTTTGAATGTCAAGATATTATGAACAATGGCAATTTAAAAAAAGTGTGGTGATCCCAATGACTTCCCGTGAAAACCAGAGGTGGATACATGTAACAGAGGCCGCTATGATGACAAATAGTTATAAATGAGGTATTAGGACAGATAATCATTCAGCTTATCATACTTATTGATTAAAAGCACAATGTTCCAAGAGAACTGAAAGATATTAGCAGAACATGTCAGTGAGATATTGATTGTTTACCTATATCAATCATGGACCTATTCCCTACTCTTAAGTGTACGGCCAACTATAGTCACTAAGCATACAGTGGTCTATTAGGGACACATGAGATTATTTATCCCATGTGGTTTACGAAGGGAGGGGGGTTAGTGTTCAAATCATTCTAAAAAAAAAAAATAATAAAACGTTGTTTAGATAATTAATACCAGTATGTCTTGATGCTCACTTTTACTCCAGGTAAGAAGTTAAATGATTTATGCGCTAATAAAGTAGTGTGGGAAACATGTAGGGCTCCATTCATTAAGCTGGGTTATTTTACCTCCATTTCTCATTTCATGATAACATTTTCTTGACAAATTTTAAGAGTGAAAATAATTTGAATCCAGTTTGAATAATTAGAATAGAATCCTTAAACTACCTCGCCAGTTCATATGCTTGGGAACAGGAAGGTTCTTTCACACTATATACTAACTTGTGGTGAAATACGCAGGAACATCAGACAGTGCATAGAAAGAAATGTCTGACATTCTTACCATATGCAAGGCAGTGTATTGCTACAACCCACTGCATGCATTCTTGTCTATTTTGTGCATTGCCCCATTAATTGTGGTGAATGGAGCCAGTGTCACAATAGGGAGCAATGCAGGTGGATGTGTTGCCGTATAACACTACATAGCACATTCTTATAGTGTGAATCTCCTTACAGGAGACTAAAAAAGCAGCAACCATAGGGATTTGCATAGTGGGCAAACTGGTGCACATAATTTATATTGGGGTATAAACAATTATCAGGCAGGTTTTGCCCATTGGTTATTCAATAGCAAATCACATTTGATTGGAGTGTACCTTTAAATAGAACATACTAAGGAAAAAAAAGGTTGTGCTTTTGTTTGTTTTAACTCACGATAACTACTAACTTGTCAAATACAATTAAACTGTGCCTGTAATTTTTTTTTATAGTTTATCTTTGTTCTCTGCACGAAGTATTGATTTGTGACTTTCTCACGCTTACCTATTTTTCTGAGCCGTGTGTTATTTTGACATGTTGGCCAATGTCACAATTTTAAGCTTTTCAGTTCTTTTGAATCAAAATCTAATGTAACTAGTTGTATGTGTCATGTGCTTCTGGTTTAAATGGCAAACTTTTAATATGAATGTCCCAACCTACTGTATGTGTTCGCATGACTGATTTTGCCTGAGGAACAACAAATCACTTGTTATTAGTATCTCATAATTAAGCTTGCTGTCAGCTTAATTATCAGGTTACTTACTCTTCTCTTAATGCTCATGGATCATTGCACCCTTTGTATTGAAAACTTCTGCACCCAGTAGCATTCTTTTTTTAAGCATACTATATGTCTGGCAGTACAGAGATTCAAACAAAAGGTGATATTTATGCACACAGTCATTGGCACCTGGCACTTAAATTTTTAAGGTGCAGTGTTCCCTGGAAATGTTTCTGTGTAGTATATGGGGTTACTGGTAAGGCTTAGTCTACACGGACTTTTTCCCCAGCGTTTAACCTAAAGCTTTTACAGCCCGTGTTTGATGTCCCCATGCATTCCAATGGGCTAATCTACACCAGGACGTTTCCTTTAGGCACGATTTTGAGCGCTATCTTAAACGTTGCATAAACGCAGGAAAACACATGAAAACGCTTGAAAACGCTTTCATTGAACTCAATGGAGGCTTTTTCAAGTGTTTTTAATCTTTTATGAATGCTTCCATTGAAAACAATGGGGCTTTTATAAACGTTTTTAAGCAGGATTTTGGAATTTGGAAGCCCCCTTTAATAAGGAGACGTCCAGATCTCCACCACCCCACCCTGGGGAAACCCCTTACTCGTTCCCTGAAAGGGTTAAAATATGTGTAAAAAAATTGGACGAGGCTTTAATGTTAAATGATTTTATTAAATGTGTGTATTTGTGTAATTGAACTTTTTTTTTTACAGGTTATCCCAATGACAGGATGATTTCCAGGGTTGCAATGACCACAGCCCTGGAAATCCTCCTGACAGTGAGGGCTCGCAGGGCACTAGGGGTTAAATGAGGACAAGCCTCTCCATTCACCCCTAGTGCTCTGTGATTGGCTGAGGATTTACGTTTCTCAGCCATTCAGCACTAGACATGAATGAGGAGACTTGTGCCCATTCATCTCTAGTGCTCTGTGATTGGCTGGGAAATAGGAAACCCTGATGACGGCTCAAGCATCATCAGGATTTTCCTTTCCTTAGCCAATCAGGGAGCTGACAGCTCCGCTCCCCTGATTACTCCCGCAGCCCTAGAGGAGCTGTGACATGTGTTCTGTATCTGTATTACATTTCACAGCTTCTCTAGGGCTGCGGAAGTAATCAGAGGAGCGGAGCTGTCAGCATAGCAGAGCTCCACTGTCAGCATAGCAGAGCTCCACTGTCAGCATAGCAGAGCTCCACTGTCAGCATAGCAGAGCTCCGCTGTCAGGAGGATTTCCAGGGCTGTGCTCATTGCAGACCTGGAAATCATCCTGTCATTGAGATAACCTGTAAAAAAAAAAAAAAAAAAGTTTTAATTACACAAACACACACATTTAATAAAATAATTTAACATTTAAAGCCTTGTCCAATTTCTTTACACATTTTAACCCTTTCAGGGAATAATGAGTAAGGGGTTTTATGTACCCCTGTACTCATTCCCTGAAAGGGTTAAAAGTAAACCTTTTATAAACGCTTATGTAAAATCGCGGTAAAACGCGTCATAGGCGTTTATAAAAGTTTTTGTAGCGTTTTAAAGTTAAGCTTTAAAACGCTTGTAAAAGTGCATATAAACGTGGTAGGAGCGTTTATATGTGTTTTTAAAATCGTTTATGTAGACCCAGCCTTAGAGAGACAGCATTAAGTATAATTTCGCCATTCTAATAATAAATTAGCAGTTAGGTTCACTATTTAATAGTTTAGACCTAACTGGATCTTTAGGAAATTAGCTTAGTTTATGGGTTAAGGTTTAAGTGTGTATCTATATACAAATCTATTTTTTTCTTTGTAACATCAACACAGTCATATGTTTTTACAAGATAGGCTGGGTCTACAGGGACGTTTTAAAAAAACTCATGTAAACGTGCCTACCACCTTTATATGCACTTTTATTAGCGTTTTAAAGCCTGGCTTTAAAACTCTGAAAAATGTCTATGCCGCGTTTTAAACGTTGCAAGAAGTGTAGGTAGATAATGTTCATAATTGTGCCTTTTATGTAAAGTGAAATTTCTGAGTAGGCTTTAAGGTTGTCCCAAGAACATTAAGGGGAAGTTGTGGATAGCCGTATAACCTGGCAAAGGTTCTAAATCCTCTCCATTATAAGCAAAAAAAGGAAAAAAAGAAAAAAAAAACTTTAATTGATGCAGTTATATATTTGCTAATACATCACTAAATGCATTTTGTTAAATACATAATTGTACTGAATGATGTAATCGTGATTACATAACTGCATTCATTTTAATTCAGCTATAGTGTTAACATATCCCTAACCTAAAAGTTTAGGTATACCCCAATTTTTTATTTTTTTTTTATACAGTTTAAGCAATAAATTTAACTCTGTATTTGCTTCTTGTGATATTATATTATCCGGACTTGCATACTATAAACAAGTGTATAAAAGAATTTGAATGTATGTTTTTAAATTTGTAAATTTTGAATGGATTTGTAATTAAAATGACAGTGAATAGTGAAGAGGAGTTCTGAACAGGGTTCTTCAATCAACATCTCTGTATTCACACTACAAAAATGTTAGTGAACAATTCATAGTGTATAAAAAGAAACTGTCATATAAGCAAAGTATGCAGGCGGTATAATGAGGATTGTACTGTGTACATACACTAGTATAATGTATATTTAGAAAATAGATCATTATATCACACACAGTGGACACCCAGCGTGAGGCAGAACATCAACTTTTATATATAGTACTAAATACATGTAAAAAAGAATAAATCTGTGCCCCTGGGAAAGGTGTTACAGCAAATGAAACTGTAAAAACAGCATGATGATGAAAGTCCAAAGTTTTGGGGAGACAAAAAAAAACTTTTTTTAGAAACAATCTACCACATTACCCACTGACAAAAGGGTCTTTATTTTCTAGTCTATGTACAGCAGAGTGGAAGAATAAGAAGCAACACAAAAGGCTATTACTGTGCTGCTGCTTCTTCAATGCCCATTAACATACTAGAAATTGAAATTCTATTTTTTTAGAGTTAAATAGTGTTGGACCTAAGATATTTTTTAAGGTAAGAGTGAACTTTATTGGTCAGCCTTGAGTTATAGGTTAAACATAGTAGTAGAGTCACCAGTAAGTTGATATGCTTAACGTCTAATGCTGATCTCCTGGGACCTAATAATGTTAGTTACTAATGCACTAACTAATAATGTTTTTTTAGGTTTGGTTCGCTTTTTTTTGTTATATATATTTTTTATGTAATAATTACTTTGATTTTTTAGTTTCTTTTAGAAAGTTTGCTGTTCATTACAGAGAAATTTTGGTTAGGGAGGAGTTAAGTCTTGGTACCTTAAAAGATCATAGTAAATTTGGGGGTTGCATTTGAATCAGTTTAATACATTATAGATTGTATAGCAAAGAAGGCCCTGTGAAAGTTAGGAGCATCATGGAATCAAGGGAAAGGTTAGGTTCTGGGGTTGTGTGTGTGGGGGGTGGGGGGTAGTTAAAGAAAACCTGTTGCCTTACCCTAAATGGGCAAAGCACATGTTTGCTTTAACCTAATCTAAGAGCATTTTTTAAACTACTAAAATGCAAGGTGTGTCATGCTGACATGGTATTTTTCATGCCTTTTACTATACTGTAATGGTGATCTATAGCTATAACCATTTCATAACATATATTATTACATTCATTAAAACATGAGCTTTAAAACCTGTCCATACCTGGCAACGCATGTGTGTTTGTGCACACACATACTTTATAGAGATGAATTAGAACTGGTGGTTTTCATACAAACATTGATCATTGTGGGAAGCACAGATTGTCGTTCAATATGACAAATTAAACATTTCTCATGTCATGTAAAGCAAGTGGTTCAAATTTAGATAACAGAATTGTAAATCATTCTTTCAGGTCAGCATAAAAGAACAGTTTGCTCTCACATGAGTTGGTATTATCTTTATTTTTGCAGAATGTCCCCATTCTACTTCATTGTGCTATATTATTCATTTTGGGATTAGCTGAGAGAATAAGCTGTTTTTTGTGCATATGCTTCTTGTATATATCAAAATGTTTAGTTCATTGTTGTCTATAAAAGGGAGTTACAACATGTCTGAAGATGTGTGCCACTTCACTTAAATGACATGCTGTCACTTTTTGCCCCCTCTTCCTAATTGTTACTGGCTATTTTAAAATTGGCTACATTTATACAGTACATTAGTGAATGGATTTGCAGTTTCCTATTGCTCAAGTTGCCTTAAATAAACTGGGTGTAGGTATTTGTTGCTTACTGGTACATAAAGTTATGGTTTCCATATCTTGTGTTTGTGAAAGCTAACAAGTTTTAGAGTTGTACATGTGTGGGTATGTATTATACAAAACTGCCTTGCATTTTTTGACATTGTAATCTGCCTTAGTTCATTCAATTTAAATAAAAAAATAATTTCTAGTATATAATATACAGTCCTGAAAGGGCTGCTAAACATCCAGTTGTAATGATTTTCCCATCAACCAGGACGTGTGCAACTGATTGTATACCTTCACATGAGTGCTAAAAATTACCAGTCCAGTTATGTGTTACAAAAAAACCTTTGCCTTATCTCTAGGAATGTAAAGTGACTGAATGTGTCATGGTAAGGCGGGACAAACAGACCAGATGAGGATAAGCAAAAATTCTGTCACTATTGGTAGTCTAAAGAGCACATAATCTTTATCATAGGGCCTCACAAAGAAGGTTGGAATTACCCACATATGTACTCCAAATTTACCCTTACTGATCCCAGCATGAAATGATGAGGCTCAAACAAGCATAATTTGTAAATCAAATCTAGAACTAAATATAGCTGAACATTATAATATTGATTGCAATTCCCATTTTAATTTACAGTGCTGTGTAATATGTTGGCACTATATGAATTTGAACATTTGTAACTGGGAAAATGAGTGATAGCAAGGTGGAAGGCTTTGTTCAGTACACAGTCTGCCATATGTATGCACTAATGGAGCAACAGCTCCTAGGTGAATACCCTGTGACAGATGTGAGCAAGTCGCCCTTCTGCTATCTTGCATTGGGGAGCTGGAGAAGCGCATTGCAACACTGAAATCAGTCGATCACCTTGACAGGGATCTCCTGCTCACTGAGCAGGTAGTTAATGGCTCCCATGTAGGGAGTTGGGTTACTGTAGTTAGATGAAGTGGTGTGGGCATCCAGAAAAGGAAGGCCAGCCCTGTGTTTGAGCCCCCTAACAAATTTGCAGAGTTATGTGAAGATGTGCAGTTGGCAGACCCAGTGGTGGCAACTCTAGATGTTACTTCTACCGCTAACAGCCAGGAAGGTGGGGAAGGAAAAGACAATTGGTTGTCATAGGGGATTCTATGATCAAGAGGACTGATAGAATAGTTTGTCACCCTGATCCTCTCAATCGAATGGTTTGCTGTCTCCCTGGTGCCATGGTTCGGCATGTGGTGGACAAACTACTGGGAGGGGCTGGGCATGACCCAGCTGTCTTGGAACCAATGACATTGACTGGAGTAATGGGACTACAGGAATAGAAAAAGGGAGGAATTTGTGAATTTAATACATGATAATTTTATGGTACAGTTTATAGAAGCCCCAACTAGAAATGATACTCTGCTGGGCCTAGTTCTTTCTAACAATGCAGAGCTTATAACAAATGTGCAAATAAAGGAGAATCTGGGTAGCAGTGACCATAATATGATTTTATTTAATGTAAGTTGTAAACAGGAAAAAATAGAGGAAAGATAAAAACAACTTTAAGAGAGCAAATTTTCCATTATTAAGGGCGCTCTCTGTGACTTAGACTGGGAGACAATATTGTCCTTAAAGAATTCTGTTCTACAAAAGAACAAAGCAAAATATATTCCAATGGGTAATAGGTTTTAATGTTAGCCTCCTAAACTTATGTGGCTCACAGCTGATGTTAAAAAAGCTTAAGAAAAGGGCATCCCAAAAATATAAAAAAATGAAGGATCACCCTCATGTAGACCCCTTAAAGGATGTCTCTGGGATAAAGAAAAGGCAGATTTACTAAACACTTTTTTCAGCTCTGTGTACACAAAGGAAAATGGGAGAGCTCACTATGGCACAATGAGTCACAATGGCTCAGAATAAATATGATTAAGCAACAGTTGGGCAAAATTAGGGTTGACAAAGCACCAGGACCCGATGGATTACATCCACGTGTCCTCAAATCTCTGCGCTTGGTTATTTCAAAGCCATTATTTCTCATTTTTAGAGACTCTTTAGTCACTGGTAAGGTACCGATGGATTGGCGTAAGGCCAATGTGGTTCCTATCTTTAAAAAGGGGCCAAAGTCATTACCAGGTAACTACAGACCGGTTAGTTTAATGTCCAAAGTTGGAAAGATCTTAGAGAGTTTAATAAAGAACCATACAGAGGAGTTTCTGCTAGAAATGATTATTATAAGTGATAGTCAGCATGGCTTCAAGAAAAACCGAAGGTGTCAAACAAATTTACTGTCTTTTTATGAGGAAGTAAGTAAACCGGTAGACTGTGAAATAGCAGTTGATATGGTATACTTGGATTTTGCTAAAGCATTTGACACTGTACCCCACAGACGGTTAATATGCAAGTTAGGGTCAATAGGTTTAGAAAAGTAAATCAGTAAATGGATCGAGAACTGGCTTAAGGATCGTATCCAGAGAGTTGTAATTAATGATTCATACTCTGAATGGTCTAAGGTTATTAGTGGTGTACCCCAGGGTTCAGTGTTGGGACCTTTACTGTTTAACATCCTTATAAATGATTTGGAGTTCGGGATTAAAAGTACCATTTTTGTGTTTGCAGATGACGCCAAACTATGTAATGGAATTAAGTCCATACAAGATGTCTATAATCTACAAGCAGACCTGGATGTACTGTTTGATTGGGCAGCCAAGGCAAACTACATTTATTATAGATAAACGTAAAGTTATGCACTTGGGGGCTAACATGCATGCTTCATACTGGAATACATTTGGGGGAGTCAGAAATGGAAAGGATCTGGGGGTTCTGGTAGATCATAGACTTGTTAACAGCATGCAATGCCAACCTACAATTTCTAAAGCTAGCAAAGAGGAATAGACTGCAGATATAGAGACATAATCCTGCACAACCCTGTAAAAAGCATTGGTTAGACCACATCTGGAATATGCAGTCACAACATTGAGGAATTGGAGAGAGTGCAGAGAAGGGCAACTAAACTAATAAAAGTAATGGAAGAGCTCAGCTATGGGGAGAGATTAGCTAAACTGAATCTATTCTCCCTTGAGAAGAGGCATTTAAGGGGAGATATGATCACCCTGTATAAATATATAAATGGTCCTTATAGAGAACTCTCTTCCCAATTATTCACTTTGAGATCATTACAAAGAACTAGAGGGCACTTCATTGTAAGGTCTGTGAAAATATGGAATCAGCTCCCTCAGGAAGTAGTTTCAGCAACTACTATAGATTGCTTTAAGAAAAAGCTAAGTAAAGATAACTGAGACTGTTGATCCAGGGAACATCTGATTGCCTCATGGGATCAGAAAGGAATTTTTTCCCCCTTTTGAAGCAAAGGGTACCAGGGTTTTTTTTTGCCTTCCTCTTGACCAACTATGTCTTATAGGGTTTGAACTTGATGAACTTATGTCTTTTTTTAACCTAACCTACTATGTAACTATGAATACTGTTTAGTAATAAAAATGTGGAAACTAGGAGTGATGTTAAGGACAAGCTAAATAATGACTTCCTGTTCAATGTGTCATGGAAAACATTACATTTAAAGTATACAGCAAACCAACATGCTACATATATATTTTTTTTTTAGCTTCAGTTAGTCAGTGAAGTGATGACTGATATCTGGGTGGGATTCCAGGCTTTTTTGGGGAGGAGCAATCATTATTTTCCACATCGCTACTTTTTGGCTTCTCCAGGTACCCTGATGTATAACCCGTCTCTACTTGCTATCCTACCTTTGTTCTAACTAGTGAGTAGTTGGCAATGCCTCTAGGCTGGAAGCTAGAGATACATGGTAGACATTGATCAGAGGACTGACATTAAAATGACAATAAAATGTTGTTGGCCCTTTTACTGGAACTCCTAGTGCATTAAAAATTGGCAGCATCATCAGGTAAATTGTAGAGATATACATAAGAATAAAATTAATGTTGATAATATATTAGGTGGAAGGCAAAAGCAATCTTTAGTAATCACAGCCTGTTAAGGTACAGAGCTTTAGTAGTCATTCTAAATGTGCAACAGGAGTAAATATCTGAATGTTGTGCACCTGAGGTCTGCATCTCACTGTAAAGCACAGAGCACTGTTCTTTCATAATAGACTTTGGCCTACTGCTGGGAGATGACATAGGCTGCTGTTACTGAACTCATGGTAAAGAATGCTAATTGCCTGGATATAAAGCTGATCTTCTGTTTCAGTTGTTTCAGTGGCAGGTAACTGTGGCAGTTAACTAAATACTTAAGCTGCCAATTCTTTATAGGCCTGTTATTCAAAGAGGAAGAATTAAATAGCAGATAATCAGAAAATAATTTAAAAATAGAAATGGCATAATATCCCAGTGAAGGGTCCGCTTTAAAATGTTTGTAAACCCATTTACACGACTTTAGCCATATGATCAGTAAATAGGTAAAATAAACAAATAGTTAATATATGAAAGCATTGAAAATGCCTGTGTTACCTTCTTTACAAAGGCAGTGTCCTCTGCAGAAATTTTTTTTCAGCCGAGTGGGGGGAAGCTGTAGTCAAGTGGTAAAAAAGTGGGCGGGGCAAGACATGGCAAATTTAGTGCTCCCAGTGATTTATGCTACAGGTATCCAGTAACCCGTATTATTGTGTCAGTGTTCTACCTTCCCCAATTCATCACAACTTTTTATTGCCTGGCTAGTTAGAATGTACAACTTTTCCATCTTTTTGTATTATGCCCCAACAGTCCAGTACTTTGTATTTTAAATTCAACTGTGTAATATAGCGTAATATTGTGATTGTGATAATGTGGTGTAACAGGTTAGACTTCACATTAGCAGTAAAAAAACTGGACCATTTACCGATCCTGAGTGACTACTTGGTAAGTGCTGGGCACCTAGGATTGGTAACTGGTGATCACTGCTGGGCACCTGGGATTTGTAACAGGTGGTAAGTGCTGGGCTTTTTCAGGCTTAGCAGTTTTTCAAGCAGCAGTGGTTCCTGCGAGAAAAAAGTGAGGGGTAAACGCAGCAAAACCAAACTTACTGCCAATGTGAATTCAGATTGACTTCAAATCTCACCTCCTAGCGCTATATCTGGGTAAAACAAGACTTTTGTAAACATAAAATTTCTCTTGATCTGTCAGCTTCCCACTTCTTTCCGATGCTCACTGTTCCATCCAGTGCTGATATCATTGAGCATGCGTAGGATTGAGCACCTTTTTTTACATTATATGAAAATATATTCATTCTTGATGTCGGGCATGCCCAAAAAGAGCAGCCCACAGCCACCTGGGATATGTGACACAAATACCCCAGAAGGCTGCAAAATTACCCTGCAGTTTTTACCACCATGGCAGTAAAGATGTAAGGGGAGGAAGCCTCCCCAAAGTATTAAAAAAAAAAAAAAGAAAAAAAACACACTTTTCTTTTATAAAAAAAGAAGATAAATTGGTGAAATGTGGTGTTGCTTTAAAAGCATCATGCATGTGATAGTAGGTGGGGGCAGGACAGTCAATGTCTCCCCTCATCACTGCCCATATTCTATGGGTAAAAAAAACTGCCTGTGAAATTTCAATTTCAAGGTTGCTTGTCATATTCTGGAGCCAATTCACTGTTCAATCTTTCAGTTCTCCTAAATTGTTGGTTGTAATGGCTTACAGGGTTCACAGGGTACTCTTATAGCTAATAATAACCAAAATATCAAGATATGGGGATCGCGAGTTTAAAAACTTGTAGAAATTGAACATTTGAGATGCTGTCTCACAATAAAGTGCACATAGGAGCCCAAAATTAAAAATCCAAATTAAGGACCTCCCCGCTACCACTTACATAGCAAAGAGCAGTGGGGTGGGGCACCTACATTTTTTACCCACCCTTCACCAAACTATATTTGTAATACTGTGCTACCCTTTCTGCAACTGTTCTTTGAACCCCAAATTATTTGGAATGGGAAGGTGCAGGAAACTGAAAATGTAGATGCAAGTGGGGGACATGTATAAACTCCCCTAAAATTTAATCAGCATGGCATCATTAGAACATAAAAAAAACCTCTGCCCATCAAACTGTCCGCTTCCCTACCTTGAATCCTAATTTCTCTAGAACAGAGAGGTGCAGATAAACAAAATTTGAGGTGCAAGTGGGAGACGCTTGTGGCCAACACCCCCCAAACTTCCATCACCATGGCGTCATTACAACATACACACTGCTCTGTTACACATGAATGTACCCTTCCAGTACCTGAACCCGATTTTGTTTTGATGGGCAAAGTTTTTTATGTTCCAATAATACCATAGTGATGACATTTTAGGGGGGTTAGCCACAGATGTACCCCACACATTTTCAGTTTCCTACACCACCCCATTCCAGAGAAACTGGGGTTCAAGTGTTAGTAGTGGGCAGTAATGTGTAACAGGGCAGTGCGTTTTGATGGTGGAGTTTTTCATGTTCTAATGATGCCATAGTAATTAAATTTTAGTGGTGGTGGTGGGGAGATAGTCAAAGGTGTGCCCCCCACTGCACCTACATTTTCAGTTTTGTATACCCCACTGTTCTACGGGATTGGGATTCAAAGAAGAGAAGCAGACAGGGTAACATAGTATAACAGATTTGTGACAGATGGGGAGTAGGTATCAATTTAGGGGCCCCATCCCAATGCTCCTTTCTATGTAAGTGGTTCCCAATTTGCATATCCAATTAAGGACTCCTAGGTTCTCTTGCTTTGAAACAGGAACCCCAATGTTGTATTTATGTTTTTACAATTCTGATGCCCACATCCTAATTTTTTTTAAAGCTGGGGTGCAAAAATTGTGCTTACTACTTATCAGTGTTCCCTGTGCACCCTGAACATTTCAAGTCAGCAAGACATACAGTCTAGGAGATATGAAGAGAGTTGTAAGGATGCAGAATTAATCCAGTTACACACAGCTATTTTGCTGCCGATTGACGTGGCCCGTCCACCAAAAAGGGCCTGGGCAGAACTATGCAAAGTTAAATATAATATGTGATGTAGACTGCTATACACTGCTCCATACCTGACAGCAAGGCTCTCTGTAGGAGTCACTATCAAGGGTTGACTTGTGGAGCAGAGACACTCTCACTGAACTTTATCTTGTTAAAATGTTTGAATCCAAGAAATAAATGATACATTTTCAGAAAGGCCTTTTTTATACTGACTGAAGTAAAGCAAGCACACTAGAGCATTCCCTATTATCTCTGTAACAGAAGAGAAAAGCGAGTTGACCTTATGGCCAGCATGGCTAGAGCCAAGTTTACCATTAGGCACAGTGCCAAGAGGTGACTTTACCCATTGCAGTTTGTCCAAAAACAAACAGGAAAAAAACATACCCTGATATGCACATTCTCACTGTAAGTTAAGTCAGGTCTAGTGACTATTAAAATATAAAGTGATAATCAAAGCAAAGGGGGTTGTTTTGAGTTAATAAGGTTGTGTGCCTATAGGCTATAGCAATAAAAAGATATTAATCATTATTTTTTTTTCTTAGTGTATCTCCAGGTTTTGAAGGCATGAAGCAACAAGAAATTTGCAATAAGATTGTGGCAAAGTTGTTAGAAAATTATTCTAAGTTCTTTGAATGTGAGCTTACAGAAAAGGACGGCTTGTGTAAAGATATGGCCAGGATAATTACAGTAAAGGTAAATAAAACATAAGTACCTTTTAGCCTTTCTTTCTCTGATATTTATCTGTAATATATTTATACAAGTGGGTTAATGTCTGCTAGAAGCAAAACCTGTTTAACACAGGATAAAGGATTTATGAGGAAAATATTAATATAATCTTTAAAGCTTTGTAAAGTGAAAATGGCTCACAGACAGTATTCACACTTCATAGTGTACTTAGAATTCTAACATTAGAATGTTCCTAAACTCATCTTAAAGCATAAATCCTGAAGTGTTCCTGTTTTATCACAGTGGATTTCTTTAAGGTATAGGAGGTAGATTGCAGATAGTCACTAAGCAAGTAACTGCATCTCTTCAGAGCTATAGCAAAAATCATCATTTGCAATTAGAAATACTTTATAGCCAATACCTTGTGTTCAAGAGTACTTCAGACTTTTTGAAATGAGAAAGGACACCTTTTAGCACAAATTGTGTAGGTTAAAGGACTCGCCATTGCTATGCCCCCAGTTAACTGGACTATGATGAATTTACACAAAATTGGTGCCAGTTTGTATGACACACTCAACACACCAAATGCACCTGCATTTTAGTGTACCACCATGTATAGATCTGAATCATCTGTGTATTGTATTCTGCCTTGAGAAAAAAGTAAATCTTTTAAAACCTATATTGGGTTGCTTTACAGCAATGCACATTATTGAACAGCTCTTGGTTTATTCTTGCTATAAAGGAGCTTTTCAGGGAAAGCATGTGATCTTCCACATGGGACATTGCTCAGACCTAATGTGACTAATCAACAGACCTGAACACTGTCGCATGAGGAAGTGCTTTAAAGTCATTCACATAGGTGAAAGCATGACATCACAGCTTAATCAGGGTGATCTTCTGTGAAGTTGGTACGCGAGAGTACATTTACTAGTAAGCTTTTCAGTGAAGGGAGGGGGGTTGTCGTCAGGTAGTGTCACTTTGCCCTGAATGAACCAAATATGATATTAAGTCATTGCTGCAGTAGCTGTGGGTGAAAGTATGTGCCTCCACTGCTTCTGAATCCTTCTTTCACACTTACTCAAAGATAAGCCTAGCTTTTCACAAATATTTTTGCTGTTCTTCTAAAGATACACTTAAAGCAGGTCTATTACTTAGCGAAGCAGGGCCTGATTATAGCATAGACCAGCATGCAGTTGGTTATTGTTCTGTGTATAAGAAGCATACAAATTAGTAGATTTGTAATTGGAATTGTAGAAAAAAGTATAACGGCATTACAATAAAACCAAAAAAATTTCTTTTTCATATAAATTGTACAAATCTAATTTATGTATAAGCCAAAGTATTATCTGTATTCACTGAGCTACAGAATGCTTAATTTGTGTGAAGTGTTAGGCATATTACCAATGTATTTTTATTTTTTCACAGGAATATAATTCAGATAAACCATTGATTCCAGCCAGATCTGCTGAAATTGAGATTCCTTCTATATCTCCACGTATAATGGTAGGTTGAAAATGTTTTATAACTTTGCAGTGCAAATTTATACTTTCTGTTATAACAACTTTGAGTGAATAGTCTAGTAAAAATGGAATCTTTGTGAGTGCTAGTGAGGCAGCCACACAACTAGCATTTTCAGGAGGGGGATCAGCAATCACATCTTGCAAAATATTTATTAAAATATTTATGGATACTCCTCACATATCCTAAACACATTTATATCTTGTTACTTTTCTCCATAGTCATTAGTAAAATATAGAAAAGAAGTATTTGTTTTGTATTGACTGTAAATTGTACATATCCTATATAACATAGGTGCATTCTCTGGAGCAGCCATTGAACACGCATAATGTGGAGTTAGAAAACCGTGAACTATCCCCAAGATTAAAGGTAGGTATAGTAGTTAATTTTTCTTTATTGTGATCCTAAAATGCATAGAAACTAGGATAAAGACTGTGTTTAGATGAGCATTTGTCAACCATCTGATTAACCACTAGTGGGGACTCATTTTCAGGCAATCATTTTTGACAGGTGTTTTTTGAAGAGGTTGGAAGTCTTTGTGAGCAGGTGGAGCATAGACATGTGTATGCAGGACCTGACATCATCATGTCAAACAGTTTGTGGAGCACTCCATAATGATCCCTGAATTGGGGCCTATAAGGTGCTACATGTTAAAGGTCAGCAAGCTCATGTCAATCCAAAGGGACAAAAATAAAAGACCACTTTTTTTTTTTTAAGGGGAACAATAGAGATTGTAAAATCTGTCTGCCTGTCAGGAGGCAAAAGAACAGCCATGGTCAGTCATAAGATGATCACCCAGTCTAATCAAAATCAGATACATTTGTCTGCTGTAATTTTATACCCATATAGGCCTTTTAAGTTGAAGCTGTAACTAATAAACAAGAATCATGAAAAGTCCTTAAGCATTGTTTACTCTGTATTATCAAAACTGTGGTTATAAATGTGTAAATGCTACAGAACCTGTAAATATAATTACTTTCATGGGTACTCTGTTATCTGCCATTGAAGGCAACTTTTTCATATCTGAGAGAACTCAACAAGAAATGTAGGAATTCGTTCGTTTTTTTTTTTGTTTTTTTTTTACTCTTAAGTGTATCTTACTTTTTGTTCTTAATTTTATAATATTATTAATGTTGTTAAATCCCTTTTTATGTAAGCAAGTGTAATGTTTTTATTATTGCGGTCCTAGCAGCTTTTTTCTTTTATCTATATAATGTTTTTAATTTGGAAATACACATGTAAAATGCTTTACCTTTTTGTTTTTTTGTTTTTTTGCTTAATTGCATTTCTGTTATATTTCTACAGGATGACATTTCATCACGATTAGGAAATGGTTCTGAAAGCATTCCTTCTCCATTGCCAAGAAAGGTAAATTGGAGAGACATGGAAATAATACATTTTATATATGTAGCATTGTAGGGAAAGTAGGACAACAATAATTTTCTGCATATATAGGAGGGTCAGTGTTTACAGTATATCGAAGTTCAAAATGTATAATGTAACATTATTACCATTGCTTACCAGTCCTAAGATGAGATTGTTTCATTAGTTTCACTTCTTCTTTAGTGCATTTTCTGTGCAGTATAAATATATATATATATATATATATATATATATCAGGGAGCATTTGCATGATCTCGGTGCGAGTGCAACAAATTATAGCCATGATCCTAAAAAAAAGTACTAAAGCTGCGTACACACTTGCAGTAATTATCACTGGAAACGAACCACTAACGTCCGATCGTCCGATAATCGTTAACAAAAAAGTGCACAACGACTGACCAACGCCCCTGATGAGGGAGGAATGTCGCTGGAAATGAACAACCGTCCTGGCACGTCCTGATTGCGAGACGATTGTTTGCAATCTATTGTGTGTACAGTCGTTCAGTGATCGTGGATGTTTCTGCAGTACTCTTTCTCCTTTACATGTCACTTCCTGCATCGTTCAAACGATCGTATCTAGCGTGTATACATTATTGGTGTTTTATATTTGAGCAATCGTATTGTTACAACATACAGACATGTGCACAATACGATCGTTGAAAATAACCGTGCATAATGCTTACTTGTTCGTTTTCTAACGATAATTATTGCAAGTGTGTACCTTGCTTAAGTTTCCCTGGAGAGAGGACTATAAAGTGATTTTTAAACAGGTGGTAATTTTGATGTGGTGGGGTTGCAGCTTTAGTGTAAAGCAGCCTTTTTTTAACCATCTTAATATGGAAGAACCCTTGAAATACCTTTCAGGTCCCTAGGGAACCCCTGCTATATTTACAATAAGCACAGCTCTCATAAATTAACGGGATGATTACTAGGAAGAATTCCTCTTACATGGCTGGCCAGTGGAAAGAGTGTTACCTTTACGAATAAGCAAAAAGCCCATTGGTTTCAGTGATAGCAGTACTACTAGCTGGAAAGAAAGATACCTTTCGATCTTGCCAGAATTACATTGTCCTTGTAAATTCCTGAACTGATATCCCAAACTGTTTTTTTGCTATCACCCACTGTCCTCTGTAAACTAAAAAAAAAAAATCACATTTTCCCTTTGTAATGGTGAGGGGGATGTGTTAGACCAAATTAACTGCACATTCTGGGCAGACATTGTCCATTAACACAGTGCAGTTAAAAAATTACTTGTCACCTTAGGACAGAAACAGTGTTACTGGCAGGGTCACTAATTTGATAATAATAACCTTAAAAGTTATGTAACCATTATATATAAGCACTGGTAAACGGTCATATAAAACACATTTGCTTTTTTTATTTTTAGATACCATTTCCAGTTTTATCACTATTTTGTTCAGTATAGATTTTAACATGTAAATCAACATACAAGCTATGTATAAATTGACATTGAGGTTGTGATGCAGTTACCACTTCCTCAAGTGAACTGCTGCCTCAGGGGAAATAGGACATGTAGCTGCAACAGCCTCATAGAGAGTGAATGATGGTGACAGTGAGCAGTTCAGGTACTGCTCACTGCCACTTGCTGTCAAATCTGTAGATGATGAATCTTTAAGAATCATTGCTGCTGTTCAAATGACTAAGCTGCAGGTTGCCAGCTCCCAAGAGCACTTGATCCCGCTGCAGGTCTGAACCTGCCTTAAATTTTTTGAAGGATTGACAATGTGGGCATTATGATGATATAGTGATGCTAGCATTAAGTATTCACAGGTTATCATGTACCCATTATAAACAATTGCCTTACATCATGAAAATGGTAAAGAATTTTGATCATAGAAATCCAAGCAGGAACTTAAATTTTGTCTGATACATGCCTTTTGTGCATTCTGTATTTAAACTTTTTTTGTGAGATCTTTACATTATAATATGGTAATGGAAGAAGCTCATGTCTGAGAGGACTAGAACTGTAGAATAGTAATGTGTTTTGGGAGCGGTTAACATTGGTGTGAGTCTCTCCTCTTTGTCTCTTCCTATCTCTTTGTTTCTCCTGTTAGTGTAATTGTGAGGGTAAAATACAAGTAAACCAAATAGGTGCTGAGAGAAAAGGACAGGAAAAAAAGGAAGAAAGGAAAAAGAGGAGGAAGTTCAAAAATAACTAAATGAAGAAAAATGGATAAAAGAAAGGAGAAGTGAAGGGCAAAGGAGGGGTCGCCTATCCTCAAGAATCCATAGCCAACAGAGCATTAAAAGTTCAATAAACAGGTGATTTATGATGTAGCCAAGGGGACCAACTTTTTTCATAATTCCATCATAACAGGAAGTGAGAGATAATCTGGGGGACACCTGTTCAAGTGACTACTGTCTAAGATAGAATCTGTCACTTCTTGTTCCATCACTCTGCATCTCCAAAACCGTAAATGAATGTGTTGAGGGACATGTATGCACAGCAGGAGCTGGAGCACTGGAGAACAGTGGAAATGAAGGTGTCCTATAATTCTTTATAGAATGAGAAAAAAAAATTTAAATATTACATGAATTAAAAAAAAAGCTTACTTTGGGGGAGTCCAGTGACCAAGGAAACATGTTTACTCCAATTCACATAGTGAGACTAAAAGAACCTAAGACCTAAGGCGATCTGCTGATTTCAGCCAGATCAAGCAATGACCCTTATTCATGTATGTACTCCATGACCAATGGTAATAGACACATTCTGATGTCCAATTTACAGGATAAATTCATACTAGCAATCGTCAGCCAAACTCTCTTCTGTGACAATAAAATGTTCTTTAGGGGCTCTATTGATAAAACAGGGAAACTAACATTTTCTCGAACATTCCCTGGTGGGAATCGATTACTGCCATTAAAACACATGTATCTGGGAGACCTGAATGTCCTTTTTTCTAAATAGAGCCTTAGGCAATCTAGAATGTTAAAAATCTGAATATTGATGTTTTCATCTGACTAAAAACAAGAGGTATTTGGATATGCAAAGTTATGCTATCAATATGGATGAGGACAGAACTTAGGTTACTGTATTTGGTGGGCTGTGTGACTCAATGCATCCTCATACATGAGTAGCTTATGATGTCAGCCAAAATCTCCTCTGTGAAAAAATAATTTACTCTTGGGGCCCTATTGATAAAACAGAGAATCCGACATTTTTTCACACATTACCTGTTGAGAATCAATTACTGCCATTGAAACATATGGACCTGGAAGATTCCCATGAGGTAATTCCCTGTTTATTAATACATTTTTTTAAGTGCTGGGCACTTTTTACTTGATTTTCAAGTCATATTGCATTGTAACCTTATGTTTTTTTTCCTTTAGCATGATGGCGTCCATAAGGCTTTTCTGTTTTGTAGTACCGTATTTAGTGGCCTGTATTTTTATTGTGTTAAACCCACAACAACTTAGCTTACATTGCTGGTTTTCGAAAGTCAGCTTGTGGCGTTTTTATTAACTACTTTTAGATTCCAATACATAGCTCTTTATCCCAAAACCTTTACTGTTCTGTCTGTAAATGTTCTTGTCTATATATTCATCCTCTTCTGCATCAGGTAGAGTCAATGGCGAAGTGTCATCACCCTTTAATATCACCAATGGCACTAGACAGGGCTGTCACTTGTCTCCTCTTATTTTTATCCTATCCCTGGAGCCCCTATTAGTAGCAATTCACTCAAACCCAGATATTCAGGACTCAAGGTTGGATGATTGTGAGCATAAGGTGGCAGCTTATGCAGATGACCTTCTTTTTATTAGCACTAATTTAGCCACGTCTCTACCAAACCTCATTAAGACGATACAGGAATATGGTATAGTGTCTTATTTTAAAGTTAACTAAGTCGGCGGCCCAGGCATTTTTTTTTTTTCCCCTGACTCATCCCTTCTTTTTCCTTAAAATGGAAAGATAAAGCCATTAAGTATCTGGGGACCTTGATCCCAACAGACCTATCACAACTTTATACTTTAAATTTTGCCCCAATACCTGCCATTTTTACTAAAGACTTGGATCGCTGGTCTTCCCTGACTCTAACTTGGCTTGGACGCATTCAGGCTATTAAAATGAATGTGTTGCCGAGAATTCTATACTTTCTCCAAGCATTACCAATATTTTTTATCTATGTCTTTTTTTTTAAATCCTGGCAGGGTCAATAAAATTTCGGGCCTAAGGAGTAGGGGGGTTAGGAGTTCCCAACTTATCTCTTTTTTTTTTAGTGGCCCATATGGTCCTAATCCTTGATTGGTTTAGACATGGGTAGCTCAAACAGTGGATAGAAGTTGAACAATCTTTCAGGCCTATACCTCTTATGGCGATCCTTTGATCCTTTGGCTGCCTAAATTACCGCAACCGGTTTTGAAGTCACACCCTCTGATCTCTGCCACATGGAAAGCATGTCAGAAACCTTTGTTTAGACTCCAATTATCTCCCAAGCCCTCGTCCATGTTTCCGAATATAGGTAACCCGTCCTTCCCCCCATGGACTAGAAGATAGGAAACTGGGTGAGCTATGGGAGAGAGGGATACAATGGTTGGAACATCACCAGGTTCGATGGGTTTTGACAGAGATGTTGATGGCTGAGTCTGGTGGTTTAAACCTAGATTGTTGGAGGTCACTGCAACTCATGCATTATCTCAGGTCTCTTCCCCCTGAGTACAGAAGTATTCTCTCAAAAACGTTATTTGAATTGGTTTGTATGGGGAGTGCGTTGACTAGGCATTCTCTGTCTCTACTGTATGCTGAACTGAATTCCGCTCCTGAAAATTTCACACCCACCTATGTACAGGCATGGGAGGTGGAACTTGGGTAAACACTAGAGACTGAGCAGAGATCTAAGATTCTCACATCAGTGCACAGATCCTCCACCAGCCAAAGATATCAAAAATTGAGTTTTAAAATATTTTCTAGGTGGTACAGGACCCCGGAGCGGGTACATAGTTTTTCCCCCGAAGTATCCAACAGATGTTGGTGGTGTGCTCAGTATAAAGATAGTATGCTCCATGTTTTCTGGTCATGCCCACTGCTGCGTCCCTACTGGGAACAGGTGAGGGCACTCATGCAGAAAGTCCCTACTTAACAACATACCGTGGGATCCCGGGTTTTACCTGCTACACCATAATGTAATTTCAGAAAAGCCCTATAAAGGCTCTATTCTTGGACATCTTATTGTGACAGCTAATTCATGTATTCCTTTGTTCTGGAAGTAAAAGAATATTCCAACTGGGTATGTGGCTTCACAGGGTAAACGATATAATGCTGATGGAGGATCTTACGAACAGTTTAAGAGTTATCCAAGACAAATTCAATACTATGTAGGGTAACTGGATTTACTACTGAGAAACTCAGGAGTTTAAGTGCCACCTGGACCCGACTCTTTCAATTTAATGTTGTTATGATCAGAACCAGCCTTCGCTGTGTGTTTCCATATAGTAGACCAGTCCCTATCTTGAGGCCTTTCACTGTATGAATTTGGGCCTCTATTTACAGTTCATTGTGATGTTTTATCTTCTTACCCCAATATACTAATACAAGATAAGAGCTACCTTAATAGTGCCTAAACTGAAGTAACTGTTAATCCCTTTGGTGCTGATTGTGTAATGAAATGCTTAGGTATTGGTCACATGATCCCAGGCCTGATGAACAAATAGTACTGGTTAGCCAGTGACTTGTAGTCTGAGCAATGATTTTTCCCTTTCACATTAATCCTTGTCATGGTATTGTTTACCAACCAGTAAATGTGTCATAAACCTTGTTTTTAAATACCTTGGTATTAAAGAACCATCATCTCATAATACGGTGGATGTGTGTGTGAATATATGTATATATTTTTTTTTTAACTGGGTTTGCTACATTGTTTTTCAAACAGGTGCATCCAACAGTGTTTTCATTGTGATTTATTAACCATCAGCTCATAATTCACTTTTTTCCTGGAATTACACAATGTTCTTTCTTTTTTTTACTTTATCATGGTATGCTTTAATTCTAAGGTAGTAAAAGATTAAAACTACAACCTGTATTTATAGAATTACAGAGCTTTAGGGAGGTAGCAGAAAGCACGTATACACCACAGGCTCAAAGTAAAATAAAACAAAGCAGCATTATATTTCTATGGGAAGACTAAAAATAAACGGATTTTCGGAGATTACTAGTTGATGGCCCTTCTGCATTTGCTAATTGTTTCCGGCGGTGTGTATGTCAATTTTTTTACTGGGTACGCAGTGTTTAAAGAGCAGGAAAACCACAAGGCAGCTGTCATGTTAGTGACACCAGAGCAGCCATAGAGCTGCACATATTATTTAATATATTTGCCAGAAACATTTACTTAGTAATGACAAAACACTATATCTTTTCTATTTTACTTTCAGCTTTGCCTAAAATTCTGAAATAAATGTATGTATATAAGATAACCCCTTGTTCCTTAAACCTTGCTCAGTTTACATGAACCTCACAAGCTTTGCAATGTCAGAATGCCTTTATGAAACTATAATAAAAATAAATTGCATAAATAAAACTAAATTGCATTTTGAATCCATCTTTACTGCCTTCTACATTTAGCACACGGCCTTATTCAATGTATGCAGTATTTCAACTACAGTCCGCTCAACTATTTAGTCTCTGCTATATGCCACTAATAGCCATAATATTGTAGCGTTGTACAGGAATCCACAATTAATTTGGAGAAACATTGTGATCAACTGATTGCCATAAACCTATTCTGCTGAGGTGTTTCAAGTTGATGGTAAGGTAATCTATGTAATGTACACATAAGATGATTGTTACTCAAGATGAATGGGCTTACTTGTCTGGTAGATTGATGAACAACTGATTGAAAACATTTGCCAACAAATAGCAGATGATTTTTAAATAATCCATTCCAAGTTTGCTGGATCATCCAAATTCTCCCATGATAGTCTATCCTCTTCTGTCTTAGGGAGCTTTAATACATCAAGCCTATTGTGGCTATCATTTGGCGATCTGTATTTATATTCAAGTAAAATCTACTTTTCCAAAAAAAAAAAAAAGCTTGCCCATACATATTAGCTTTTTAAAAAATATACTCTGCATAATTGGTGGTCAAAAATGTATTAACATGTGAAACTGGAATGTCTGATTTAAATGTCAAGGATACCAGCCTGCAGCACAGGAATTTGGAGTACAAAGGCTTAGATTCCCTTAGATCCCTAAACTAACTAAAAAGATCTGCATTTCTTTTTATTATCCTTTCCCTTTTCTATTTGTATGGTTTCTGAAATGCACCTGTTCCTTCTTATGGTCTTAACAAACCTGAAGGAAAAAAATAAAAGCTGTGCTGTCCACAAAAAAACAAGTGATGTCTTGTAGTTTAAACACAGAAATGAAATAATAATCTCGTTAGTAGCAATACATACAGTTCCCACCTCTTGTGAAATTGCCTTTTTGCCTAATTTTACTGTTTTGTATGTGTAATATGTCCCAAAGGGAAATTAATTGGTGCCCTGCAAAATTTAACATTAATTTAAATGGAACAGGAAATGTCTCTTCTACAGATGGAACACAGTGCATCTAATTATTGTCTTGTAAGCATATCATGCATGCTCTCTTCTGAACAAGGAGTATGTTTGGGGGAGCCATTGGCAAGAGTAGATATTGCAGAGTCAGTGTCCACCAGACACTGCACGTCATTGCTTTGAATTTCAGAGTTAATGTTTATGCCTGGCCGTATTCTTGTGTGTATTATTTAAGCATTGTAAATACCTAAGTCTGACTTGGTGTAATGAGAGCAGCACAAGAAGCCAATCAGCTTTGCTGCTGCTAGATGGAAAAAGCAGGGTGAGAGAGAGATTAGCTCCTTCGCATCTGACTCTGCTTTTACTTTTTGACAGGCTGCGGAAGAAGATATGTGTTTCCAAATTGCAGTAAAAAAAAAAACGGGTCTCCTGTTCTGCCCGAGATATAGTGTGTTGCCAAACTGTGTCATTCCAAAGCCTCATACAGATGTCAGTGTTGTCAGGAAAAATATTTCATGATTTTTTCCAGTGACAGGTGAACAAATGAGCATTGTACACACAGAACCGATCTCTTTAGTGAAGGGGAGGGGATGAGGACAAATGAGTGGCATTTTGAGCTACCTGCTTGCTTATTAGCTAGCCAACATGTTCAGCACATTTGCTTAAGTTCCTTACATGGGTCAGAAACCCTATTATGAATTTAAAATATATTTCATTTACATCACTTCTGCATCGGAAAAATTATTATTTGCTTGCAATTCTTTTAGGAACACTCTTTCAGAATGTTATAGCCAAGTTAGGCCCACCCTACTGCCTATGTTTTATTAAGCGAGGGTGCTTTCACTATTACTTTTAGGAAACAGTTTGTTCTCCCCTCATCCTTTAAAATAAACATGTGGTGTTTTGTGCAGTATGTACCTCTAAATAACTTTGAACTGTGTTTTAAATCTGTGCCTTTGATAGGCCTTATCTTTTTCCTGTGCATGGCTGCAGTCTCCTTGCTCTCAGTATGACTCATCTTGCTTTCTTATAAGTGGTTTGCTCTATTAGTGTTGATAAGGTTGTGTTTGCTAGAGGTCAGGAAGACTTGTTTCCCTCCAGATTTTTTTTTCCTTCTGCCAGCAGTGGTCTGGCTGTAGATGTTACATCTTCATTTGTTTTTGTTTACTTGTATATTTGTAGGTTAACAAACAGAATATTGGAAAACGGCTTCACGAATTGGAGGTGCCTGTGCCAAAGCAATCAGATGGGATCCCCCACACAAGCTTATTGGTGGCAGACAAAGAAGCCTCTTCTAAAAGCATGGATCTAGTCGATAAGTTAACCAGTAGCAATGAGTCTCTTTCCAGGTGTGTTTTATTTATTTTACTTATTTTATTAGGCTATCCATAGCATGGCTATACATTCCCAATCTTGCCTTGCAGTGTGTCTGATCTGAGCACTGTTGTCAAGGATTGGGCTATGCATTGATTCCAAAGACAACATTGCATGCTTTCTCACAAAATTATTTTAAATTTATAAACAAAAGAGAATTCCAGGTGCAGGGTGTGATACATCTCTACCCATCATTGTTGGTGGAACATCTGGCCATCTATGACCATTATCAATTGGAAAATCTGTCGCTGATAATAAAAACTGTTCAATTTATACAATTTATATGGTACTTTTATATTAACTTTTTTTTATTGCATGTAATGACCGATTGTACAGGCAACACTGAGATATTTTGGGTTTCTTCCAGTAACTGGCTGTTTATTAATGATATAATGGTTGTTGTTACTGTATCTTTTATCTTAATTTACTAAAGCGCCACGTATTGTTGAACATTTCATACAAATGAGTATAACGTTCTGTTGCCTTCACAAGCTCCCTAGTTGAAATGAGTAAATCTTTATGCAATGCAATTGTTAGGACCTGCAAACATCAAACACATGCAGCCATTAAAAAAAATGTTACCTGTGGGAACAGGCATTATAGATAAAAATGTCCAACGTAAACAACAAGCTGAACTCCAGAGGCACCATAACTGCCAAACCATAGGCAAGGGTTATGCTGCTGTTTAAGGCTACGGGGATGTGAACAGCAAGTTTACTTACCTCATCCCTTTCTTCCCTAGCGTCCTGCATGGTTCATCTTTCACCCGTTCTCCAGGTTGTGGGCTGGCCCTCTAAGGCTAAGGTCTTGCCTTGTGAAGAGTAACATTGGTGCCTCTGAATTTGCTTTGATTAGTTTTCTTTTTTTGGCTTAAGAGAAACCTGAGCTTGCCTAAAGCTAACAACAGTAAGTGTTTTTGGGCAGGGTTCTTTTCTCCTCGTGTCATTGATTGGATCTGTCTGTCATTTGCAACCCCTATTTAATGTAAAGCACTGCGTAATATGTTGGCACTTGAAAAATACTGTTTATTAATATTAATAGTACCTTGGGATGTCTTGAGATGAATCGAAGTGTTTCAGTGAAGCACCTCAATTCTCTGGCATAGTTTCTTTTCTCTTCATAAGAAAAGTCTATGTGCGTACACACGTGCAATAATTGTCAATGGAACGAATATTTCATCTTTCCAATGACAAAAGACTAAAAGATGCATGAAGGAGCACTGTACAGCACTACTTTTCTCTGTAGAGAAGGGGGAGAACGACCAAGTGGCACCACGCTGTGCTTTCTCCCCTTCACTTAGTGTAGTGCGTTCTTCGTTCTACGCTGGGACAGATCCATAAACAACATCGCACCAGCTCTGTACACATGTCAGATTCTCCTCCGATGCTAGCCCTGAGGCGATTGTCGAATGAGAGTCTTTTGAGGGGCTTCAGGGAGCATTCTAATAAATTTTCCTTTAAAATGACAATCCTTTTCTTTTTCTTAGATTTTTGGTCTGGTTGGCACAGATTACTAGCACACTTCCAGTATTTGTAATTTGTGAACATGATGTACTTCTTTGTGCATCTTGTAAAGAGCACCGTGTCTTTATATCATCTTCTTACCACATTGATGTTGTTGTTTGTTCCATGTAGTGTGAGCTGGAATATCATTGGCAGTATCTGTGCAGTTTGAGTATTTACTGTATTTCGTTTGCCTTTGATTGTAGTTTACCACCTTTATGAAAACGGATACCTTGAATAAGTTCTTGTGGTAAATACACAGTTTAAATCATACAAGGCATCAGCTTGGAACATCATGTTCAAGCCTTTGAAATATTTGCTTGGTGGGTTCAGCTGCAATTTACAAATATAGATTCATTTGATATGAAAGTCTACACTGGCAAGTGGATTGGTGCTTGGGTCAAAGTCTGATTCCTTCACCCGCCTCCTTGGCATAAGTGACACTTGAGCATTCTGTTGCTGCCAACTCAGTGACTGTCTGTTCCATCTGTTCTTTGTGTTTGTTGCATATTTATGATATGCTTTGTAACTTTGCTAACCAGAAAATTATATCACATTCTGGAGCAGTAAACTGAAAACTTATGAAGCCTCTGGAACATTGTATTTGTAATATACCAGAGAGAAAGTCATCAGTCTACACTGAAGACATATAGAGAGTGTATGACTGGTTACAGCATTAAGGCAATCAAGTTTACGCTCCATATATCTTTGCATGGAACAAATTACTTTTAGCAGCCCAATGCTATGTTAAAACTAGCGGACAGGTTGCGGCATGCTTAATGCTTCCTCAGGTGAGATCCTACATGTAAACAGGGTGATTATACTAAGCTGTGAAAACAGTAGAGTGACTATCTCTGTGTTCCCAAAACAGAGACGACCCCTGCCTCTGGTTGGTCATTGGTCACGGGGACTTTGGACTTTTCCTCCTGGTTACCAAAGAAAGATCTTTTGCAGCCCATGTAAGGACATCATTGGGGCCCAAGAAGAGGGATTAAACTGTACAGGACCAACATACAAAAAGAAATGCAATGCAGGGAGAGGGGAGAAAGGCTTTCAATTTAAAGCACCAACTGGAATTTAGCTTTAATAAGAGCCATATATTTTAGATTAAGTAGCAGTTGAATGCCATGTTTCCTGGCATGCATGTTTAAATTGCCTATCATACTTTGTTTTACCCAATAATCACTTGTATTTAGGTCCCTACACAGCATTACCTTGAGGATTAGGACCATTTCATACCTGCAGTTAGCCACAGTGGTTTGCCCGGTGCTCAACTTTGCTCTCAATTTCTACTATTCAAGTGAATGGGAGAGGTTGGGACCCTTATTTTTGCACACAGCTGCACGCAGATCTTGTAGTCTCCTGGTGCAGTTGCCCAGAAGCAGTTTACTGTGTGACCAGAAGCAACCAGCCATGTGGTTTATTACCACGGGCCTGAAAGGGCTATTAGCATTGTGTCAAAAAATCAGGTGGCTTGAAGCAATGAGCCTTCAGTCAGTTTAGAGAAAATGAGTCTATGGACTGGGCAAATAACAGTTTACCTAAACACATCTTTTTCATCAAAACTTTATTTTCAATTTTATTTTCATCCAGATATGCTTTCACCAGAGTCTGCATACCTTTCTTTTTTACTCTGCACAATAGCCTGCACTGGAACAGTCAACTGGCACAGATGCCCAAAAAGAGTTGCATAGTGCCTGCGTATCTGGTCATTCTCTTTCGTCTGTGTGCAAGAGATACATCCAAGATAATTTAGAATCCATTGCAGGTTTAATTGATTTGCAATTGTCCTGCCTAAAATTGATTTGTACTAAAGGAGAAGCAGTTCCAATGTATCTAAATAATATTATTGTTGCATTACTAATTGATGCCCCGCTGAATTATATTTGATGGCTATGTTTGTAGCTTCATTATTTTAGCTTTTGGGTGAAAAGGTAAAACACATACAGTAGTTCAGCAACAGCTGTATCTACATACAGTACAGTGATCTCAAGTTACCCTCATCTTGTATATTAATTTTTTTCTAAACTATATTATTTAAACATGGGATGGCAAGGTGTAGTTCATGCTTTACTGGCTCGCTTGTAAATTGATTGCCTATTGCATGTTTTGAAAATTTAATTTGATACACTAAAAAAGAATGCTAAAAGCAGAGAACCTCCTTAATTTTAATCATGGAATCCACAAAGGACACCCATTATTTTATTTATAGCTGCTTTGTTCAACAGTTACCTTTCTTTTAAATGTTTTTTTTTTTTTTTTTTTTTTTTTTTTTATTTCGTCTCAGCATGGATTTATTATTTCAGTGTTTTCCACCCTCCTGAGCTATTTGTGGTTTAATAGGACACTATAAAGTCGCCAAACAAAAAGGAAATCGTTTGCCTGAAATCACCACTCCCACTTGCCTATTTCACAACATACAATAGAACCCATACAAAGTTTTCCAGTATTCTAGGTAGCATTTGCGTCACCTGCTTTTCCAGAAGAAGACACAAATTACTAGCCTTCTGAATGTTATTTGTAAAGGTAAAGTACAACTTATTCTACATGTAAACAATGGACCAATGGTATAAAGAAACTTCTCCTGCAGACAAATGTGTAGGAACATGTAAGGGTGGCTGTAAGCCAGTAACTTTGCAAAAACTTGAAGATATATACTTAGCAGGCTAATTGATTATCTGCATGAATACAAACGCACTCCAGTGTACTTTGCAGAGTACTAAGAAAATAACTAATAGCCTGCATGCCTGGAGCCCTTTTCTCCTAAATTGGTAAACTTGAAAAATTAACATACAACAACTTTTTTATTTTTACAGTACAGGGACCTCTGGTCATACTTGACAAAAATTTTAAAATGCTTGATAAAAATTATTAGTACCTTGTTTTTCTGTGCAGTCCCTGAGATAAATATTTAGGTAAATGTGGAGGGCTTTGCATCATTTTTGTTACTATGTTCACAGGTAAATAGAACATTTTTGTATTTCTTTTAAATCAGGTAAATCTGAAATTCTGCATATGATTATTCTATATGTTTTACTTGTAATAAGTTATAGGTTTTCTGGATCCTGGTTTACTGGTGTGCTGCAATTACTCTGCTACAGTTAAAGCAACAATGCAGCAGTAATGTGTGGGTAGATTGCACTAAACAATTGAAAGCATATTCTGTGTACCTTTACTCCACTATGGGGTCAAAGGGTATCCTTTCATAAGCTGCTAACAATGTCATTATTCACCCTGCTTTTTGCACATTGTGCAGTAATCCGTTAAACACAAACACAATGTGTGAAAAAGGGTAAATGATTTTGTTACTGCCACATGATTTTAGTCATGATGTCATGGCAGAAACTACTGAGACTGCTATCGCCTGTGTGTGTTGTGTATGATGTATGTGTCATATATTCATTTTAGTATCCAGTTTTGCTTAGATCAGGTTTTCATAACCTTTTTACCCCAGAGAAACCCTTACAATAATTTAGGTCTAAGGGAACCTCTGCTACATCTGATTCATGGGGGGTCAGTTGGAAAAATTCCTTACATTGGTTGCCATTGTCTTCTCTTACAGTGATGATTAGATTGGCAACCAAAAATATCAATGGTGTCCCTTAGCTGGTTCTGCTGACTGGTGCTAGCCACAAAACTATGCAGGTGTGGTTAAATAACCACAGCTAAAGGAACCCCAAGCAACCTCTGAAGGAACATTGGATTATTAGATTTAAATACCTCAATTATTTTATTTAAATGTCTGCTAATAATATGCTTGTGTTTTTAGTTTACCATTTTCCTAACTAACGTCTTTTATACAAAGAAGCTTCTTATCTCCAATATCATAACTTAGAAGCATTAGGCATAATGTGACATCTTTTTGGAACCAGCATTCATTCTTCCGCCTCCTTTCACAGAGCAGGCTATGTCTTATATGTCAAATGCATCAAATGCTGCCCTATAAAGCCAGCTTGATTTAGCTGGGGCTTCGGAAAGATTGTGTGATTCTTCCTAAATAACCTTTACCCGTAGTGACTCCTTCAAGGGCAATAAATAACTGCTCTCTAGTAATGTATCTGGCATTTTGTAGCGAGCCACTTATATTACACGGTTATATAAGCAGTCATATTAATTAAAGAAGTATAATCTGCAATGTTAATATACAAAAAGTAGTAAAATGAGATAACTAGAAAAAGATTTCATGATTACTGGTTGCTCACATCCCAATTCTTCTGGTTTTCTTAAAGCCAAACCACAATGTTTTAGGAATGTAACAGACAAGTTGTGTGAGGTGTCAACGCGTTAATAAATGAAAACATTGCATATAGTAGATAATAGTTTATTTAACTCAAAACAGTGGTGTTGAACCTGGCTAAGTTGTGCATTTGGCTGGGATTGGTCAACATAATCAAATTTGGCTTAATGACTGGTATGTCATTATATGACTGATTGAGTGATATCTCATTATATGATCAAAACATGGAAGCCGGGCATATGGATCATATAGCACAAACAAAGGCATTTATTAAGTAAATGTAGTTTAGGGGTCACAACTCAATAATTTGTTTTCCAGTCATCACATTTGAGGTATGGTTTTGAATTAACTTCCCCTATTCACTGATGTAAATTACATCAAGGACTGAAAAATGAATGTGAATTAATGATATTCTTGTTATTAGAGATGCAAGAATTTCTCGAAAATTCAATTCGGCCGGTTCGCCAAGTTTTCTGAAAAGATTCGCTTCAATCCGAATTTATTTGCGGATAAACGCGTTAAAAACGTCTATTTCCGGGCTGCAGAGAGCCTTGATAGTGGTGTAGAACACTGTGCCTTGCAGTAACACGCATAGGGAGTCTGCTGTGGTAGTGAAATAATACTGTGAGTCAGTATGACATGCAGATGACAGGCATCTCTATTAGAATCACTGCACACTTCACTTATTTGGGCAGTCACGGGGCCAAAACTGACCAAATAACTCAAGTATGAACTCAGCCTTACAGGTCCATGTTAGCGTCAAGAAGAAGTGCACAAAGTCAAAGCGAGAGGATGGACAATGGCGCAGATAGGCAGCGGCTAACTGACTACATAGGATGTCTCTGTAGTAGTTCAGTTTGTCCTCCCTCTCAGCGGGTGTAAAAAAGGCCCCCATTTTGGACCGGTTGCGAGGGTCCAACAAGGTGGAGAGCCAGAAGTCATCCCTCTGCCGAATGGTGACAATTCGGCTGTCACTGCTCAAGCAAGTGAGCATGCAGCAGGCCATTTCTGCAAGCGACTCGGAGAGACTCCCTGCTTCCATCTCCACTGCATACTGTCACAGTGTGTCTGGGTCCTCTGCCTCATCTTCCTCATCTCCCTCTTGCTCCTCTGGCTGCTCCTGCTCCTCTCCTGTCACCTGAGTAGAAAAACCACCCATTTCGCTATACATTGCCTTTGCTTCAATGTCCTCCTCCACCTCCAGTTCAACCCCCACAGGGCTCATGTGGCCGTGAGATCTAGGCGCCACGTCTCCAGTCCCCTGACCAGCCAGATTTACCAGCATCTGTTCCAGGACATGAAGCAGTGCAATGACGTTGTTCATCCCGTAGTTCTGGCGACTGACAAATAATGTGGCTTCCCAAAAGGGCCTGAGCAAACGGCAGGTGTCACGCATGAGCTGCCACTGGCTGACATCAAAGTTACATATGGGAGTACTCCTATCCGCTTGGATCATCAAGAATTCATTGATGGCCTTTCTCTGTTCGTATAGTTGGTTCAACATATGAAGGGTGGAATTCCAACAGGTGGAAACGTTGCATATTGGCCTATGTTGGGGGATGCTGTTCTGCCGCTGCAGCTCAAGGAGGGCGTGCTTTGCGGTGTACGAGTGGCTTAAGTGCATGCAAAGTTGGCCATTTTTATGATGTCTTGCAGATGGGTGGAGATATCAGGAACTGCTTGACAACCAGATTGAAGATGTGTGCCATGCAGGGTACATGGCTCAGCCTTCCTTGACGCAGTGCAAACACAATGTTCTTCCCGTTGTCGGTCACCATGGTTCCGATTTTGAGTTATCGCAGAGAAAGCCATGATTCGATCTCTTGATGAATCACACGGAGCAGTACCTCCCCTGTGTGACTCCGTTCCCCTGGGCAAACCAGGTGCAGAACAGCGTGACACCGCCGTGCCCTGCACATGTGGTATGCTGGAGGGGCACTGTGAATTGTCCCTGCAGTGGAGGCTGAGGACACGGTGAAGGATGAGGAGGCAGAGGCCGACATTGTCGCAGGACCAGCGGCGATAGAGCGTGGAGGCGGAAGTGGTGTCACCTGGCCAAGTTGCTGGTGTGGCTGTGCAGGAATCACATTCACCCAGTGGGCCGTAAAGGACATGTATTGTCCCTGACCGTAGTTACAGGTCCACACGTTGGCGCTGCCGTGCACTTTGGCAGACACCGACAGGCTGTGTAGGGCTGGTACTGCCTTTTTCGCAAAGAAATGACGGCTTGGGACTCTCCACCTCGGCTCGGCACAAGCCATCAGTTCTCTAAAAAGTGCAGAGTCCACCACTTGGAAAAGGAGGGACTGCAGCACCAGCAACTTTCAGCACATTCAGCTTCTGCACTGTTGGATGAGTGCACGCATACTGCTGTCTCTTGGCAATCGCTTCGATGATTGATGGAATGACTGACAAGGAGTAGGAGGAGCAGGAGCATCTGGACCAGCAGAAGATGGAAATTACATACAGCTCCCTTCGGCTGAGATGGTGGAACCTTGACTGCCTGAAAGCCAGTGCGTGCCACTGGGTGATGCAGCGGTTGCTGCGGCAGGCTGGACCACCCCATCGGAGCCAGGGTTCTCCCAGGCCATTTTATAGTGACGCTGCATATGTTGACGCAGGGCCATGGTGCTGCTTCACCTTTTGCCCACATATTCTACATATGGTCATGTTAACCTCCTCCGGTGGCTTAACAAAAAACTGCCACACCGCCGAGTAGGTGATTTTCCCCCCAACTCTCTGACTGCTACCGCCACTGCCTCTGTGAACCCCTGCACTATTACTTCCCGTGCAGGTAGGCTGCTGCGAAGCATGTGGTCTACCCCGGGCACGTTTGGGTCCCGACCTCCCACTGCTGCCACCCTGCTGACTACCAGCCATGCCACCACCTTGCTTGCTCAGCCGCTGCCTCACGGGCAAGCTGCCACCCTCTTCTCCTGATGATGATGAAGCCCCTTCTTCCCCCAGCTCCCAAGTCCGATCCGCTTCATCATCCTCGAGTACTGTATGCACGTCACTGATGTCCTCCTCAACGGTCTCTGGGTCAGGAGCCTGACCGATCGCAATGCCACCTCCCATGCCACTCTCCCGATCACTACTTGCCTGCCTAGCGGAGGAAGCGGCGGATGTCTCCTCCAGATCTTGGCTGGGCAGTATCTGCTGACTGTCCTCTACTAGCTTGTCCTCGCTGTATAGTGGAGCTGAGCCCACAGCATACAATACTTCTGTGGCTGAGGGAACAGCAAAGAACAGAGGCAAGTTGAGGACAGGTGAGGGAACAGGGTCTTCTCCCGGGCCATGCCAACTAAGGGTTGTGTCTGACAAACCCACCGACTGTTGGCTGGGGGTGTCTGATGTCACTTGGGATAAAGTGGATGACCGAGTTAACCAATCAAGAATCGCTGGGTTGCTGGTCAAGACACGACCGCTAGATGACACCGGGAGTTTAGGCCTCTTGCTGCGACTCCTGCTGACACGCCCCCCTACTCTGCTGCAACATCTGCCTGCGCCAGAAACATTTAGGCCTCTGCCACTCCTCTGTGCATGGCCTGCCACTTCTCTGTCTGTCATACTTTTACTTGAACTAAATAAATTGAAAGCAAATTAAAACACACCTAAAATCGACAAATATATTTTTATTTTTGTACAGAAATAGGCCACTAAACGCTTTTACCACAAATAACTGCAGAAGTGAACTGAGAATATAGTTTTATTTTTGTACTGAAATATGTCACTAAACGCTTTCACCGCAAATAACTGCAACACTGAAGTGCGTATATATTTTTTTTTGTCTACTGAAATAGGCCACTAAACCCTTTCACCACAAATAACTGCAACAGTGAACTGCGTATATCTTTTTCTGGATATATAAATTGCTGGAATGAAGGAGCTGTATAATGGCTATTTGGATCCCCAAATAATCTTTCCCTGAACTTGTAACTCGCTTTTCTAGCACTGTCCCTAGCGCCTTAAGAAGTCTCTCCCTGCACTAAGATGCTGTGAAATAATTCCTCCCTATCCTTTCCCTGCACTTATAAATCGTTTTTTCAGTTTTTTTTTCTCACAATCAGGTTTCTCCTAACACTCTCCCCAGCGCCTGCAGACGTCTCTCCCTGCACTCAGAACGTTGTAAAATGTCTTAATCCAAGATGGCTGAGGCTATTTATAGGGCTGTGACATCACAGGGCTGGCTGGCTGCTGATTGGCTGCATGCATGGCATCATGGGTCATCCCGCATTATGAATATATAGAATTGAAATAGTCTTACAAATGTATACAACTATCCTTATGATAGTTCTTAAAATGCTATTCCCAATTTTCAGATTGGCCAGGCAGGAAGGACATATCTCCTGAGCATGTGCATGGGACCTAATTCCTGTTACACAACAATGCTGGGATCATACACCAAGCTGTGCAACAGAAGATCATGCACAGGCAAGTGGGTTTGTCTTATTTAAGAAGGGACATAACCTGTCCCTGTCCTTTCTGCAATGTTCTGTTCACAATTTTTGTTTTTAATTTTTAGTTTCACTTTAAATTCATCCTACTTTATTGTAATATAGTTTGAGACCTTTGTTTGAAAACCATACCGTAAAATTTAGAAATGTTAAATGAGAATGCTTTGAAAAAAAAAAATTATATTTATTTACCAATTAGCAGCCTACAAAGGGCATATACAGAAAACAAACTTGAATTAAATGAGACTTTGTTGTGTATTTTTCAATGGGTAAAGTTCAGCTAGAACCACAAACAACATATGACAGCTGTTATAGGAACACTGCTGAGCTGAACATTGCTAAGAGACTTTTCCAGAATGAACCAGTTGTTTTTGCGCTTTCTTAAATTACATGACTGTTTGTACTAAATTATGATTTACCTGTCACACTGCCGTGCACACACACCACAAAAGCCATTTGAGAGCTCTGTTTATTATGGAAACTTAAAGTATCAAGTGTAGAGTAGAATCCATTTTCTGTGCAGGTACAGCAAAATAAATGTCAGCCTATGTATATCTATAATTAGTAAATATATATATACACAGTGGTACCTTGGTATAAGTCTGCTTTGGAATAAGTCAAACATGGTATAAGTCCTGTTTGGACACGAAAATATTGCTTGGTATACAACCTTTGGTATACAAGGGTTGCCTGGGATTAGTATAGGGGACATGGTCCTTGGCTTTGGCCGGTGTGCCCCCTCAGCGGGGTCCTTTTCCTTACCCCACTCGGGGTGGCACCGGCCAGAGCTGCGGACCACCAAACAAGGACCTTCAGGCAAAATTATAAGGTAATCATTTATTGAAAGCTGCAGGTTTAAGAAGTTTGAATATTTAATAAAATTACATTGACATATTAACAAGCTTATATAAGCGGTGCATTTGACCTCCAGGTTTTTTATTTAAATACTTTTCATAGGAATACAACAAAAGACTATCAACACTGGCCCAAAGATAGGCAGGCTCCATAGCAGGGGGTGTCAAACTTAAATACACAGAGGGCCAAAATAAAAAACTTAGACAAAGTCGCGGGCTATCCTTAAAAATGTATTTAAAAAATTAAGGAAATTTTTCCTTCTCATAGATAAAAAAAACCTTTTCTTATAGAAAGAGGGTTTGCTTCACATTTAATCTGGAACAAGCTTAAAATAGAAAAAGAGGCATACTTTTTTTTAATTTTATTTAAGAAAAAATCTTATGCCTCTTTCTCTAGCTGTAGTCTTCTGAGGTAAATTTCAATGGTAAAATTTTTGCACAGGCTAACAATAATAATAACAATATTCTTCTATGAAAATCCAACCATTCAAGTCTATGCCTTGGAGTAGCAAGGAAAAGTAAGGCTAAGGGGGAGTGCATTGAAATGGCACCGCTACTAAAATTCCTGGCATTATTTGCTTCTTTAAAACAGTCCAATGCGGGTCCACGCATATGCAGAGAGCCCGCTGGTCTATAGACACGAGTGATGCCAAGAATTGTAGTAGCGGTGCTATTTTAATGCAGCGGTGGGCCAGCTGCAGTTCATATTTAGGATTTCCTTGAGGGCCAAAAAAAAAAAAAAGAATGTTGGGGGCCAGATTTGGCCACCGCTGCTCTATAGCATTGTAACATTCTACAGCAATTAGTCTTCGATTTCTGATATTGAGGTCAAAGATTAAACACAATTGCAGCCATTCAGATGGCTTTGTCTTCACAGTATGGTTATCATAATGGAATGTTTGAATACCATTAAAAATATTTTGACCTTTTAAAGCAGTTTCCATTAATGTGTTGCTAATTAGCGGGAGTTCTGCTTTAAATGTGTGGAAAATGTTAACTACATTAGGGCACAAGTAAAGATCTGTACTGTAATGTGTTAAAGATCTATATTCCCAAATAGAGTTCTGAGGAACTCTAGGCTTCCTGCAGAGGTTCCTGATTGGGTTCTCATTTTGTGTTGCCTGCATAGTTTGTGAGTCAACACTACTGCAGGGACAGCAACATGACAGCAAAGATCATTTCAGTGGCATTCATGACATTTTTCACACTGACAACTAATAAATTAGTTCCAGCAAATGTTTCTGGAACAGTGAAAATAATTTTAAGGGTTTTTCTGGGGTAAAAAGGGTGGAAAAGGCTGATTTTGATAATTATAAAATTATAGTTGTCTTTTAGATCTACCTTAATGCAGCTCATAATAATGCAATGTAATGCATATTAAACTTGTGTTTATAGGGTAATAGGGAAGCTCTCCCTGGTACATCACCAATAAAATATTTCTTTAAATTAATTTGCTATGGTTTTATGTATTTAAATGTACAATTGATTAAGCAATCAAATCAGACTTTTTTTAATGATTGCCTAATTCTAAGTTCTAGAAAGTCCTTGCATATTCAGTGTACTCCTTATCCGCTGAACTTTACTCCATAGGCTGGGTAATACATCCATAAATAATATAATGAGTTGTTTCTTTGATTAGTCATCAGCAGTAAAATAAGTACAATATTAATGATTATCACAAACTTTGTTGGCCCATATTTTAACTTTGCATCACTAGAAATTACCTGATTTTCTTCGTAGAACTTTTCAACTATACAAAGTGTCCCGGTGAGTTTTCAAACTACTGTTTTTAAATAGGAAATTAAATTGTAACTTTACCACACACATACATTTAGTTTTGAGGACTGCAATGGTCTGTAAACTCGACAGACAAAGTAAGTCCTCTGTCGAGAATGGTGAGGTTGAGGGCAACTGCCACCAGGTGAATCTGGGGTTTTATTTGCTGGTGGTATTTCAGGTACCTTTGTGCAACCAGGATTGTAACCTAAGGAAGGCAAAGGTACACTGTTCGAGATTCATGTAACTTCTCCTTGGTTTCAGATTATTTTTATGTGTTATTCCACACATTTAGACAACAGTCAGGCAATTTAAGTGCACCACCATGCAACTCTGGACTTGAGATGAATGAGATGTGGTTCTACTTTTTGCCCAATATCATTGGAGTTATTGGAGCTCGGCTGAAGTGTATACGAAATTATCAGAGTTTGTTGATATTGATGATTTTAGTACAGTTTCATTAATAGTAGAATAGCTGGTCCACTAAACAAGTAGATTTAGTAGTTGAACTACAATCTTGTCACTCTTATTCACTGATGCATAGATTGTAATTGTTGATGATTTTATTTTCATATAGCAATATTTTTTTATACTTAATATATTATATTATATATTTTTTTATCCGAGGAGTATGTTCATTGTTAAAGTGTTAACTATCCAGGTATTATTTAAATTATTGATTTTTTTTTTTTTTTTTTTTTTTTTTATGTGCCAGGCTTTTTTAGTTTTGGATAGCATACTGCAGGTCCAAAAACCTCACAATAGTCATTTTCACTTACCAATATTGTGTCAGTCACCTGAGTTGTTCTTCCTGGACTGTGCAGCGTTCATGTAATGACATGTCAGTGGTGTTTAGTCATTAAGTACTGTGATCCTATACTGGACGGAGGGGGACATAGACAAAGTAGTGTGTGTGTGTGTATATGTGTGTACATATATATATATATATATATATATATATATATATATATATATATATATATATATATATATATATTGTGTGTGTATGTATGTTCAGGTGCTCACGCTGTCATCAGCTTTTTTTTTTTATTTTTTTTTTCCTCGATCCAGCATAGGATCATAGTACTCCGTGTGTGTGTAAATGTGTATGTGTGTGTGTGTGTGTGTGTGTGTGTGTGTGTATGTATGTATGTGTGTGTGTGTATATATATATATATATATATAAACTAAAGTGTCACTAACACTTGTCTGGGTAAATGTTTTTTTTAAGTGATTGTAAACCAAGGATGTATATGCCACCAGAGCTGTCACCTTCAATAACACATCATTGCTGACCTCTCCTGAAATAGTTTGGTCTCTGTTGTTACTGACCATATACCCTGAACGGGTATACAGCTAAGGAATTTCAATGTTTGTTTTCCTGCATAGTTTTCCCAGGTGTGTGATGAAATTGAAGCCAAGCATTCTAGCATTGAAGGATAACAATGCAAAACTTTCTATTACTCTAAATAGACAACAACCATCTTTTTTTATATACCGGTATTTTAAAGTCATGATTATTGCTAGACACAAAAGCTTAACATTGTGTCCTGATTAGTCAGGTAGCCGCTTTTAGTGGTATGATTGCATTGTAGACTACTAGAATATCAAGGCATTGCACATAATCCCACCATTACTGGAACAGACAGACCAACCCCTGCATTCTCTTAATATTAGCATTTTAAAAATGTCACAGCTGCAATTTTAAGAAACTGCTCAAGTAAACGGAGACTGTCCAGTTCCAGAAATATTAGTGCTTGTAAATGGAGTAATATGGAGGAGGCATTACATCAGGATTATGTAGTGTCATGATCTGTTCCTGCTCTGGGAACATGACAGAGAGCTGTATAAATGTCTGGCCAGAGACTGTGGCCTCCTTGGAATGAAGCTTTCCTAAGCAGATTGGGAACAAGGTCTCTTCAAGAATCAGAGACCTATCTCACCAACCCACACACAAATACCAATGGCTGCTCAGGAGATATCTTTATTTGTAGCCATGCAAGTTATCAGTATTAAGATTTTACATTGTCTAGGAAACACATCCTGCAAAAAAACAAGCTGATAAATCATCCACAGTGCTGTCCATTTACTGTATCACAAATCCACAACTTTTAGGGGAGATTCTTTCTTTTCCAGAAACATAAAAGGAAGAGCAGAGACATCCAATCTTACTGTTCATGCTTCCTGTCCTGGGGCCATCTGCACCCATATTTTCTTTTATGGCCATCCCCAAAGACAGGAAGTGAGTGAGAATCTCTATAGTGGGGTCATAGGTGAAAAGAAGAACCTGACAAATCCAAAGGGTCTGCAGTAATGTGACGAGGTGTCATTACTTAAATATGGCACCTCTACACGCCATGTCAGTGCATCGCTTGACATTGTACCAACATGTGTTAGATTGTAAGCTCTTAGGGCCAAGTCCTCTTCTCCTCCTGTCTTATTGTTTGTATCTGTGCGTCATTGGCAACCCATTATTGTACAGCCCTGTGTAATATGTTTGTTCTAAATAACTACAGTTTTATCAAATATATTGGAAAAAATAAAAACTATTGCTGCAGAGGGAAGTGGGAATGGTTGCAGCAAATAAACTTGTAAATAGGACACACAGCTGTTGTTAACATTTAATGTTAAGAGTGTGTTCTGTTCTAGTCTCCCATTAATGTAATTGATTTATGTCACGTAAAAGGCAGCCGTCAAGGCTTTCAGACGTATGTGCTGAGGTGTAAACAAATGACTGTGTACCTTAGGGCCGTATACTACGTGCCCCGAGGAACATAGCCTACACAACACAACAACTGCAGGCCTAGTCAGAGCCGTAACCCTGACTACCCTGTGAGTCTGCTCACTAATCCCTCCCCTTTTATGAGGGGAACGTAGAGAGCCAGCTATTGGACAATCTGACATGATTGACTGCTCTCTACGTGAAATCACCAAGGGTAGTCAAATTATAAAGAAGGCGGGCCTAGCATCGGGAAAGCCTCCTGACAGATTTCCTGGTGTGACTGTATTGTGATGGGAGGGGGAGAGGGCAGAGAAGAGCAGCGGCTGCAGGAATCCAGCAGATAAGAGGGCTGCTCCTCATAAAGAAGTTTGATCGCGAATCTTCTCTGCCATCTCTACTTGTCACGCCCTTATCCTGCTGGAGAAGAAGGAAGCTGGACACAGGGCACACTGCATCGGGCTCCTCGGAGTGGGATGGCCTGTGAACTCATGTCTCTGCAAAGGTAATCTTCCTAGCAACAGCCCACCCTGGCATTCCTATGTCTCTGCATGGTGCCATGTGTGTGCTATACAGGCATGCCCATCACCAGGCTTACTGCCAGCTCCCATGTGTATGTTACGACTGCTACCTGATATTTGTTTTCATCACATGCATGCCACTCCTGTCTGACAGCAGAATATATGCAATGAATCATTGGTTCACTGTCAGGTTATGTAATGTATTTATTTATTTCAGGGATATTTATTCCACTGGGTTCTGTAAAACCCATACTGTATCTTAGGGAATAAATGCAGCATGATTGTGTGCTGCATTGCTGCGTCCTTCCCCATCCATGCATTGCTGCGTCCTTCCCCAGCCATGCATTGCTGCGTCCTTCCCCAGCCATGCATTGGTGATGGCACAGTGCAGAGCTGCCCCAGTGACACTGCAGTGCCTCTGCCTTGCCATCTTGTTTACTTCCTGTCATACAGACACAGGAGGGTGGGAGGTCATACAGCATTACTCTGCACAATCTGTCAGCCTGCTCTTCTGGCTTTTCACACATGGTGCGTATTGTTCAGGTGGGAGATCTTGTGTTACAAAGTGGTGTAGTGCATGTAGATCAGGGATAAGATAAATAACTGCTGATAAAGAACTGCTCTGCAGAACTGCTCTGCATGTGAAATAAGACATGATTGCTGATGCCAGCTAACGCCCCCTCCTTAACTTGCCAGCTGGCAGAGAGATGGAGACACAAGGTTGCCAATGCTGATAATGGCACATGTAATGCTAGGCTGATGTATTCTAACATATGATCTCTTTATACCTGTTACTGTAATTTGTTTTTTCTAGTACCAGTGATATGGTAATAGTCGTACTATGGTGGTGGGCACCATGATGACTCATATGTATGTAACATCGCGCATTATATTTTGTATGAATAAATGGATGAGTGATGTATAGAGTAAATATTCACCCCCTTTACACTTAACAGGAATAAAATGAATTTTTGGGGGGCTTTTATATGTTCCTTTTCTACACAAAGTGTGTAATGTTAAATTGAAAAAAAAATATATATTTATAGATTAAAATGAGGACAAAAAAAAAAGTCTTAGCTGCTTAAGTATTCACACTTTTTGAGGAACTCAAATTAGCGTTGATGTGACCAAATGCTTTTATTGATGTATCACATGACCTCAGGATCTTTTATTTATGAAGTACCAACATATTACATAGTGCTGTACAATAAATATTGGGTGCAGGTGACAGTGCTGTATACAAGTAGAAATTTGGTATACTTGAGAAGATGACTTTGGCTATGTACACAGGTGCAATAATTATCCTTGGAAACGAACGATTACCATTGTCTGATAACTGTAACAAAAAAGTGCACAACGGCGCCGCTGGAAACAAACGACCGTCCCCGCAGATCTGATTGGGAGAAGATCGTACGCTGTCTATTGTGTGTACGGTCGTTCAGTGATGGTGGATTGTTCTGCGGTACACTTTCTCCGTTACATGTCACTTCCTGCATCGTTCAAGCGATAGTATCTAATGTTTGTACATTATTGGTGGATTATATTTGATTAATTTGTTCAAAATCGTGAATAATCGTTGATCGGTCAATAATTGTTCGCTTTCTAAGGATAATTATTGCAGGTGTGTACGTAGCTTTTGCCCAGGAAAGGAATATTCTGGGAAGAGGGGATAGGATACAATGTTGCTATTTGTTCATGCTTAGGATACAATGTTACTATAAGTTTGAACAGGTGAATTTTGTGTGTTTGTTTAAAAGTATTTAGGTACGAGAACACCTGTAGGTGCAGATGTGCAAATTTCGTCGCTGGAATCTAAAGCAAGAATCTGACATGTACAGCAGTCACCCGATGTCATTAATGCATCCATTAGGATGGATCCACGAATGACCGATAGGGAACAACTATTATACAAGTGAAAAAAGAAAAGCATAGCCTGATGCCACTCATTTGTCCTCCTCTCTCCATAGAACAGAATGGGTGCTGTGTGTACAGCCCTTTTTAGTTCATCTGTCACTAAAAAATATCATGAAAGATACTGATTGAATGAAAATTGTATGATCCTACGCTGCCTAAAGTACAGCAGTAACCTGGGATAACTTTGCTGGGCTTTAGGGCAGAATAATGGTGAAGAAGCCCATTGCCAAGGGACTGATCAACATTCAGTGTTGTGTGTGTGTGTTTATTTTCTGTGTTCTGTTGGGACTTTTCCCATTCCTGCTTGAAAAAACACCAGTAAGTGGGTATAAATATATCCAAAGTGTGGGCAACCACTGGATTTGGATTTGCTGCTTCTTTCTGTTCTGGTAGCTACCATGAGAAATGGCTTGGGGAGGGGGGGATCTCATTAAAGAGGATAGAGGTTCTAAGTGAACCATATGTCTCTCAGGAAAGTCAGAACCTGGAATCCCATTTTTGGGAGTACCAACCCTTAAATGGCTATGAACCTTATAGTAGATAAGAAGAAAAGTTAATAATATTCCATGTAATAACTTTTGGAAAACAATGTGAAACTTCAATAGTCAAGAGACAGACTTGATGGCCCACTTAGTCTTTTTCTGTTGTCCCTCTTCTATATGTCTGGGTGGGCTAGCAGCAGTTTTAGACTATAGAAGGTAATGCACATTTACACATATTTATTACAGAAAGATCAGTATTCTTCCACAGGTAAGATTTATTCTAATAATTGGAAGATTTCTAGAACAGCATAGGAGAAATTGAATACTTTAAGCAATAGACTGACACTGAATTCAGAATTTTTACAAGTAAATGAGCACAATTTTCACATTACAATATTAGGAAATGGTGTTTCTCTATTTTATTTTACTGGCAGCATTTGATACTAGATTGATCAAATAGAAATTCCTTTAGCTTTCCAATATAACAAAAGAACAACTGGAGGTCAGTATTGTGGTATATTACAGAATAAGTCATATAGTAACTGTAGCTGGAAATGCTCATTTTATAGCTGTGACCAAAAATGTTTGGTTTCAAATTAAAAGTTGTATTCTTTAATTAAGGATGAAGTGTCCGAGTTGTTTTTGGTCTAAGGAAAAGCAGTGATTTGGTGTATTATTGAATAGAATAAGTTGAAAACAGACCTCACATGATAGATGCAAAGATTGAAAACTATGTAGCTTTTGGCACAATGTTACTTTATCTTATATATAGGCATTTCTTTTATAAATGTTGTTTATTTCTATTCAGAATGTTGAAAACCTAACTCATTGATGTGTAAACAAATGTGGTATAACTTTTATACATACACATTGTAACTTTTTTGAATGAACTGGTTTCTGTAGTTGTTGTATACCATTGATGGGGCACAAATGGCTTTATGTTTTGTAGAATGTGTGCAGCCACAGCGATAAGAAACTCTTTCAGATGGTACTGTACCTTGCAGTTACACCTATGTTTTACTGCCAATACTAAAGGCTCAGTCACACTTTATGCATTGAGCTTTAGTAGACATTGGACTCCTCTCTGTTATGCATCAAACACATCCTGCAAGCAGACAGGTTGTGTCTCATTGGCACAGTACTGACTATTTCTGATTAGCAGACATCCCCTTTAAGGTTTCCAAGTTATCCTTTTAATTACAGACTCGCATGAATTATGCAGTGTCTGAGCTTATGTGGCTGATGAAATCGGGCAAGGCATTGACTTTAATGGAATCTGTAACAGAGCTAAGTACCTGTCTGAGAATGGCTTTGACCCAAGAAGCTGAATCTCATCTCTGATGTCCAGCCGATGCTTCTTATGTAGGTTTATTTTTTTCCAGAACATTCTGGTAATGCAGCTAGTGTACAGTATGTGTTTTTTTTATTACACCATAGAATCCCTATTGCATGGTATACTTATGACTTCTGTTTTGACTTCTGACTTCTGACATCTTTTTTTCAGCTAATTGCATGAGCAAAGAGCGTGGGATTTGAGCAAAGGCCATGGGATAGCTTGGAGATCCAGTACACCGAGTACTGTTACTGTGCTTATAAGGAAGAGAAAAAAAAATTACTTTATTTTTTTATTCTTGGAGACAGAAATAGGAACCATCTTCCATACCAATAAATAAGATACATAATGGCTTAGCTTGCATTTATTTGCTATTTAATTATTAGGAGTAGAGCTCACCTTGCTTGTCATGATCCTTTTTGAGCACATACAGTAATGTCAGTAGTCATTTGCAGGCCTTGCACAAATTATTTTAATGACAGTGATTTTTATAGTAGTTGCTTGTTTTTCTTTTCCTGTTTGTCCTCTTCATGTTGTCTAAGCAGCTGCTGCCATCAGTTTGACCCATGCAGTTGCTGGTTCCCTGAGAATGTAACATGTGTTCAGTATAGTTAGGAGCATGTATCTAGACAGGAAAATAAATATTCCATGTGTTGACATGCATAAAATGATATGCTTACATCACCGCATTATATAATTGTACCGTGGTTTTGTAGAAGCTGTCATTACCGTTCTCTGTGCTTCTGCCTAAACTTGCTAATGTTTTATTCATTTTCCAAGTAAAAATATAACAATTTATTAAAGCAGGCCAGCACAAAAGTATGGAACCCTTAATCATCTCCTGTGTTATCCCAGTGATAACAGGCAGTGCATCCAGTACAGGGATTGCAGCATGTAATGTCGCAAGAAGGCCATATGCTTAACCCCTGATTGCTTATGAAGGCTTCTATTCAATAAATTTCAGTATTCTATATTGCAGTGTGGTAGAGAAAGATTATCATTACATTCTAGTAAAGCCAAACCATGACTGTGGAAAAGCGGTTTGAATAATTTATTATTAATATACAGTTTATCTCTAGGCAGGTAGCAGAATACAAAGGAAGAGTACCCGATAGATACCTGTCTTAGGCTACATACACATGCTAGATTTTTGTCGTTGGAAATTTTCTTTTACAGTCATTTCCAACAACAAAAGACTGAAGAATGAATGAACGAGCGATATACATACAGTGCTGTTCTGTTCTATGTTCTGCTGCGCTCTTCTTCCTTCACTTACATTGAGGTTGTCGTCTTCCGTCGTTCATGGATCTGTCCTGGTGACAGAGGCTGTAAACATGTCAGATTATCGTCCGAGACCCAGCCCTAGGGCTCGTATTTGGCCGATAATTATGTTACGTGTGTACGTAGCCCTACCCACCAAGGAATTTGTAATTGTGACCAGATAATTCTGTGATCTGATACCCCTGCTCGATAGAACAGGCAGGTTTTCATGCTAAAGCAGTATGTCATGGACAGAAATCCAACCCCAAATTTCAAATTATTCCAGCACATTAATGTGTTATCATCATGTGACTCTCCTTATGTCATCACGTATACTACAGTAAAGTCTGATTGACTACTTATTCTGATCCTTTTTTCTCCACATAAGCCTTCTATTGGAGAATATATGAGGCAAATGTCAAGAAAAGTTCCTGTATTTAAAGTGTATGCAGAGGAGTAATTGCATTTTTTGTTTTAATTTACCACATTTTGAGCTGTCTCCAAAGCAAGAGGTGAGAAAATTCTACAGTCGTGACATATTGTCCTATGACAACTCTCGAAGATAGAAAATCCTTTACTACAAAGACATTTCCTATCGCTTCAAATTGCGTCCTTAGGACAAGAAGTGAAAGGAAATCTATCCAGCAAGAATAAATAAAATAATGACACGGGTATTTCTTCTTCCATACAAAATGTGTTTGTTCCCTTTTTTTAGCCACTATCAGTACCCATATCCTCATACAAAGGGGATAAACATACTGGTAAACATACTGAACAAATAAATATATAGAACAGGCTACACATAGGTAAAATTATTTCTACGTGTGAAAAAATATTGCAATTTGAAATGGAATTATACTCATTGGTGGGTGTTGAGCTCTTGCACATACTTACCTTTGTCGGGCCACTCTACAGAGATGACAAGTCTAGAATCTTGTCATCACTGCGTCCTCTGAAGGTACCACTTTCGCTGCCAATTGTGTGACAGATCTCTGAGTGCATTATTATCCTTCTTGGCCATGAGATGGCCACTGATGATGTGTAACTCCTGCTGTTACATGGCCTCCGATGGCTGGCTCTGTATGTGGCCCCCGCTGCACACAGTTCTGAGCTCTACACTACAAAGTGCAGTGTAAAGCTAATACAAAAAGCCACCAGGAGCCATTAGTTTAGCAGCAAAGTCATCATTCATTTCTAATAAAACCATTTATCTAAATAAAAAGAAAACCTGAAACTTTAAATCTGTATTTTTGGGTCTGAGTTTAAACAGAATAGTTGATAAAACACTATCCATTTTCTTAAATGCCGTTCTCAGAAGATACCAAGTAGTCTCCCAGTGATGCTTGTGTGATGAATACTGTATACGTATCGAGTTTATGAAGAATTCTCTCTGAAGTTCATCTCTCACCTCCGAAGCATTGCTCTGTGTGCGGCCTGGAACACACAACTTTCATCACACATAAATAAATTCTTCCTAGCTCACGTGACTGGTCCACTGGTTTATTAGGGCCGAGGATGCTCTCCGGTCTATTTTGTCCTTGTTTGTAAATGATTGCATAAAGGGCAATGTTAACATTTTCTGAATAGGCGGTAATTGCCATATTTAGAGCCATCATATGACCAAGTAATGTATTATACAGTAGTTGCATTTGTATTACATAAACCCCCAACCTCGTGACCTCATGGTTGTAGACATTAGTTTCCATAGTTTGTATTTTTATGCAGATCCGATATTATATATACTGAGCAGGAAGATAATCTGCTCTCTTGAGTGGCGGAAGTACGCAGACAGATTGACTTTCACCTAAGCAGCATTATACATTATCATCTGTCATATTAAGTGCTTAATGCTTGGATAATGACCACTGATACATTTCTGATGTTTCACGGAGGTTCTTATGTAACTTGTTCAGCAACGTCATGCTAATATTTAGTGCACTATTATTTTCTCTATAGAGAGGTAGATTTGGTGTAATCTCTGCGTTCAGTCCTTGGCCAATTTGGTCTAACTTTTACATTGCTTTTACTGTACACTGCCGATAAATACCTTGCTGCCAATGTGTTTATGGCGACTAATGAATATCAGTATCTAGTTAAAAAAATAAAATATAAATGGGTTTTGCCTCACCCATCATCTGTTCCACTTTTTTTTTGTACCTAGATTAAGTGATGTAAACAGTGGTGTTATAAACATATAATGACATTAAATCCGTAGTCCTGTATATCCTAGTAAACAGTGTCACATTAGTGATCCTTAATGCAGGGCCTGTGAGATTTGGAATGCACAGACCAGCATCTTGGGCTGACCCTGTAAGCAGGTATTGCTTGGAAAGAACTGGTTGCAGATGATTGGTCAGGGTGGAGGCTAATTGTACTGTTCACATTGTGTACTTTGCCTCCAGCATAAAGCTCACACAGAGCCAACTGACCTATTTTTAACTTGTTGAAGGATGAGTATTTGTTTGAGGTTTCATGCACTGGGATGTACTAATGACATGTGAATCAGGAAAAGTTAAATTGCTAAATGCTGAAAAGTTAGAATGTGAACTATGTAGGTTTTTGTTCAATAAAGCTGTTAAAAGATCTGGAATACCCATGTAATTAATATTTGGGAAAACATTTCTGTATATTGACTGGACCTTTATTGGTCTAGTCGGTCTAGTCTTTTTCTAAAGCAAAACTGAACATTTTCTCAAACATTCCCTCATAGGGATCTTCCAGGTCTGTGTGTTTTCAATGGCAGAAATTGAATCCCACCAGGGAATGTTTGAGGGAATGTCAGCTTCCCTGTTTCAAACTAGAGCCTATTGAGTGTTTTCCATGTGAGAATCAATATAGTTTTGCCAGAATAAATTTTCTTGACTAATGATAATCAATTCTTGCTTTTCTGAAGGATCCTTAAGTCCTGACTATTACCGACCCATTCCAGTGGCTAATCAATATACAATGCATGTAGTGCCAACCATAAGTGCATTTCAATAATTTTTATAGCTTGGCCATTGTAGAATTTGTCCAGAATAATAGAGCACAAGCTTAAAAAAATGGATATTTTCTGACTGGCGTGAACTTGCGTTTTTAAATCCCCCAAAAAAGCAATCAAACTCCTCAAATGGCTTGATTTCCTATTGATGCAGTGCGGTAGATTTAAAGATGAGGTTGTAGCATCGGTAACTTTGGACTTTTGTGGACTTTTTGTGGATTGTTTAAACCCCAACAGATATCCAGTCACTGTAATGTTTACTGATTCCTGATTGGGAAAATATCCTCTTTTTTTTCATGATATTTGGCCAATAGACAAATTGGGATGATGGCATCTCAATGAAAAGTTGAAGGGTTCTGACACTTCCTACCTGGGGAATTGGGATTTTGGCTAAGAAATGCCAAAATAATGACCTTTTTATTCATGCTGAAAATGTCTTTGCAGTAATCAAGCTTTCCATACAGTTAGTCAAAACTATTTAGGGTTTTTTCCTCTGCCTTTCTACTCCCTTTCTAGAGTTGGCAAGAATTCCCTTTACTTCTTGTCCCAGAGACATAACAGAGAGTGAGAAGAAATCTTACTCCTAGACTGTTGTAATCAGAACAGCTGTCCACTTTTGTAGTTCCACTTTCAGCCCTTGCTGTCATGACAAGTGTAACATTTAGCATTTTCCATCACTTTGTTACAGAAACAATGGTCAGGTGTACAAATAGAATATATTAGGGCACAGACAGCAATAAAACTTGACAGAACATGAGACCATTCCCCCCTACTCTGTCCTTCACTATAAGAAGTGGTTTGTCTCTTTACATGCATTTTTATTATTTAATGTGCACTGACAAATGAAAGCTAGAAACTATTTTTATCCTTCATACTTAGCTCAGGTTTAGGCTAAAGAAAAAAATAGTAGATTTGGATATGTCTGATAGGAAAGGAACCTCTGTAGTCAGTAATTGGGTTACTACTAGTTCAACAGTTCGGGCAAAAACAGTCTCGCGCTCACCTCTCCATCTCATCCCTCCTCTAAAACTGACACTGGACCGGCAATAAGATTTGTAAGCACACAACATGGACCCTCAAGAAGTAAGCACCTGGGAGTAAACAGAAGAAGTGATATTGGGGTTAAAAGATTTGCGTTTTTATTATTATTGTTATTATTTAACCAGTTATCAGTTAGAGTAATAGGGGGATCATCAGCATCCCAGTATTCATTTGGTATAAACTAGCCTCAATAGATTACCATGGATATTAGAATGTATGAGGGGCAACAATGGGAGCTTCATCAATCTGAAGTTAGGAGCTGTACTCACTAAGTTCAGCACAGTTGTGGTTGGTGGCAGATACCAAAGAAAAGGGAAAGTAAATCAGTTTAACTACTGCTGGTACTTTTTTTATAGCAAGATCTAAATCTAGAAATTAGTCATAATATGAAATATTTGCATAAAAGTAAAATGTGACTTTAATTGTACTTAGTAGTCTAGATCAATGCCCATTTCTGCATTAAACATGTATGATCTGTTTTATGACCTGTGCTTCCTCTCGGTTTATAGTTCAGCTACCTTTAATGGAAATGTCTGATGTTACCAGAACATAGTGTAAATAGTGTGTGTACTGTAGATGTGTAATCATATCTCTGACACAGCAATACAGAATGCAAGCAGGAAGCTCATGGTGTATGTGTGTACACTAAACCACGCACCTTGGCAGATGTCCTTGTCTATCCTTTTAGGTTCAAGAAGCACAATCTGGAATAGTGTGTTGTGCGTGAACTGCATCCTTGTGCCCGCACAATTAGCCTGAACAACAAGCAATACCAGACCGATTACTCATCAGAAAGTCCATGAGTTTGTTTTGATATTTAGCAGCATTCTGTCCAGCTCTATCAGTATGTTACAGCACACTTGTCTGATCATTTGTTACTTGTAGCCTGATTGGGGTTTCAGTAATCTTCCACGGCCGAGAGAATGACCTTGGCTGTTCCTGTGCCTATTAAACACAACAGCTGCAGCGTTGTTGTACCAGTGCACTAGTACAGCAGGCAGCGTACGACCAGTGTTAGTACATGGCAATGTTGTCCTTCAAAGTCATAAATGTAAGTATTCTATTCTATTTTGTCTTTTTTTAAAAAAGGTATAGCTCATTTTTATTGTATGACGATCATCAAAATGTATACATTGTCAAATTTTATGCTGAAGTCACTTCTGAGAGTGTGTGGAGAATAAGTTGTTACTAATGAACTGTTTATTATGCTGATAAAAAGTCACTTACTGTACAGGAATAATTTTTATAATACAACTTTTTTTTTTTTTTTTTTATACACATGCTGATGAAAGATTTTATGTTTTTATTGTTTTGTTGGCATTTATAAAGTAACAGCAGATTAGTATGATAGGGCAAAGTGTGTCCTGTGAGGGGTGCGGAATGACATATTTTATGGACCATGGATTATGGCATGGATCGCATCAGATTTTGACAGCTTGTACATACACCAGCAGGTGGCATGCAGAGCTTGAGAAAGCCCACAATCCTTATTGGTCCTGGACAGATCTCATTACACCCAAGGAGTATTCTTGTTTTTCAGATTCTAAAAAGTGCTGGGGTTATAGGGTTTAAAATGTAGCTTGTGTATGGTATCCAAGTCATGATAGAATACATAATCCAATTATCTATAAAAGTAAACCCATCCTAACTTGCCAAGTGAAGACATCTAGAAAATATAGCGTATTGTGATTTACAATAAAACTAGCCTCTGCCTTTAACAGTTTTCTATGGATTAGATGCATTATGAAAAGTTATTTTTTAACTTACAAACTGACCATTTACAGTTTGTTTGTAGGTGTCATGTTGGCTTTAACAGTTCTGTGCTAGCTAAGCCACTGTTGTTACAAATCTGATAGCACCTGCTTTTGGTTAACATCAAAAGGAAGGAAACACTTATAATGTATCTGGTGTTCCAGCTCCTCTGTCCACTGTTGGTTGGTAATGTTTTTTTTTTTCTTGCAGCTCTCAGGAAGATGAAAGGCCCATGTCCCCCTTCTTCATGAGGTAGGTTTGCTATCGTTGTTTGGAGGGAATATGCATATTGGTAAAATCCAATGTATCTTAATAATGCAAAAGTTGTATTAGAAAAATATTTCTCATTGGTGAATTGTATCAAGGTGCCCAAACTGAACCCACAATGTCCCTGTTTTTTATTATAGGCATTGCTGTACACATGTAAATTTCACCCTAGGCACCCTATGTGCAAAGTTTAGGTTAGGGACTGGTGGTTTCTAATGATGCAAACATTCCTTTTTTTTTTAAACAGTACTAAACCCGTGATACTCGCCTATCCTTGTTCCGTCGTGAAGGGTGCAGCCATCTCTCTCTTATTAGTATTATTATTAATAAAAAGAATTTATAAAGCTCCAACATATTACGCAGCGCTGTACATTAAATAGGGGTTGCAAATGACAGACCAAAACAGACAGTGACACTGGAGGAGGAGAGGACCCTGACCCGAAGAGCCTACAATCTAGGAGGTAGGGGAATTAACCTATCTACAGCCATTTTACCTGACCCTGCTGGGATGGCATAATTCCTATGTAGGTTCACAGGAATTAATTTAGCCCTGTCTGATGGTGAATTTTAGTTCCACTTTAAGTGTGTCCCAAAATAAAGCATGTGGTTAAGAATCACTATGCCTGTTTTTGGCTTCTAAGAACAAATATTCCAATGAATGTGACCTAGTCTGGTAATTTGCTAATGAACTACACTTTAGTACTGTTACCACAATTCTCATACTTGTGCAACAGACCTCTAAACACAATGCATTTGTATCAGTGCTTTGCTAAAAAAGACAGCCTTGCACACAGCCTTTTAGAAGCATTTTAATTGACCCGTTAATGCTGTGACTGTATTGGCCACTTGGCGTTTAGAGTTTTTATATACAATCATACTACCCTATTTACAGGCAGTTCAATCCAGCTTCCAATTGCATAAGCAACCAAATTAATTCTTGTAACCTAACACCAACAGATTTAAAGCCACAGAATAATTCTGATTCAGAAGTGTTTGGTGGTATATTCCTATTTTTCATTCTTGGCTTTAACCTGGAACTTTAACGTAAACCTGGATGAATTTCATTGTAAACTGAGGTGTAATTGACTAGCAAAAGTGTTCTTTGAGGACTTTATTTGAGCAGCTTTGTTTTAAACAACAGCATGATTATTTAGTAACCAGAAAATATTTATGAGGAACTGTGCGATATACATTAAGGGTGAGTTTCTCTCTCTCTCTCTCTCTCTCTCTGTCTGTCTCTCTCTCTCTCTCTCTCTCTCTCTCTCTGTCTGTCTCTCTCTCTCTCTCTCTCTGTGTGTCTCTCTCTCTCTCTCTCTCTCTCTCATAATATATATATATGTAATATATATATAGTCATAATACAGTAAATAACACTTTGATTAGCCATAACAACCACCATGAACAAGCTTTAGCTGTAAGCTTGTGGTGGCTGTAAGTTTAGTTAGGATGTAGTGCTTTTTTGGGCGGTAAGGCATCTTGAAATGTACCAGTATGCATGGTGGGAGGGAGCAGGCAAGCTTGGACACCACCAGGAAGTGACTGAGTTTTACCTGATTAGATTGGTCCAGGTTTGAGTGGTAAAGGGGGGGGGGGGGGTGAAAGTTTCTGCTGGTATGTGACATCTTACTTTCTAGTAAGCTGTACACAAAGGAGCATAATAGAGCAGGTATTCTGAAAAAGATATAATTCATTCCTGCATTGAACTTGCATTACCTTTTCCCTTTAAATGCAGTCTGGCGTTTTATCATTAATTTAGGAGAAGTTTTTGAGTTTTGCTACTGCTACTTTGACCTTCAGTTGAATGTAAACAGAACTGTTGATTAAAGTCAGAGTAAATTTGCTGTAGGTGATAGTGCGGCTGCATTTACCAAATCTTATATCTAGATTTATAAAAGAACCTTTTGTTTACAGCAGGTATATCCTGTACTGTCCGGCCACTGTAAATGAAGCAGCCACCAGGTTTTATAGCATCCGGTAGGGAAAAATAAATTGATAAGAATGTTTGCTAAAGCTAACGAGTCGGAAATGATATAGTTTTGGGTTACTGATCCAAGTGCAATATGCTTTGTAGTCCTGTGGTGACAGTGTGGCTGTGACATCATTAAACAGATGACGAATTCCCTGTCAGCAGTCAGGAAGTATACAGAGTTTAGAAAAACTAAACTTTTCATGTATATTCTTTAATTTTAAAGTGTCTTGTCTTTGAGTTTGCAGCTTTTCTATCTTTTCTTCCTACGCAGTCTGTGTTGTAGTATGAACGTCAGCTATCAATATCTGATGCTACAGATTTGCATGTAATGAGCCTTAATTTTTTCTAACTATATTCTTAAATTAAAATTTTTTTTGTATCAGCATTCTATACACTTTATCAGTTTCTTTGGTCATACGGAGCAGGATAAAATCAAACATTGTGACGGTCACTTACGAAAATAAGTCATAAAGTCTGAGAAAAAAGGAGCAACGCTTTCAAAACCCTTACACAGCATTCTTACTCATGGGAAGAAAGATTACAGTGGACCTACTAACATGCTTCTAGTTTCAGGATAAAGAATTGTCTGTCATTTAGAGGCCATTTAGTAATAAGGGATAGTTTCAAGTGCTTTTGATAACTGATTGCAAACACAAATTGTACATCCCTTTGGAAAGTATATGTACTGTAGCACGTTCTTTCCAGATTTGCATTGATAAGAGGAGAGGAAGGGCTTCATTTTGATGGGCTGCTTGCTTGGAACATTCTTTGTTTAGATCAAACAGGTGTCTGTCGCCCATTTACTGATTGTCTATAGCCAACCTTTATTGTAATTGTTTTATCACATTTCTGACTATACATTGCTTTGGCATGAGAACTTTTTATAGAAAGGGACTGGTGAATTCCTTTTTGCAGTTAGCATTCTTACCTTCCTGATCGCTCCATGGAGCTGTCAAAATAGCTGAGCTGCGCTTTTGCAGCTTGGTTGCCAAGAGACCTGGCACATCCCGGCTTCCCCTGCGGTTGCTGGCACTGGATGAACTTCTGTACTTCTGTGTGGGAGTTTTGTCATCCCAGCCAATTAGGATGGCCAAAGATCACAGAAAGGATGAAGGTTTCGGTGCCCTGCAACTTTATTGGGGGTAGGTGAGTATCAGAGTTTATTTCCGCTTCACAACTTTTGTATGCATTTCAACAACGATTATACTGTTAGTATAAAATCATTGCTCAGGCCAATCAATGTAATTGAATGATGGTAAGAATGAAGGCTAAACTGGTGTAACCTGTATTTAACCAAATAAAATTTACTGGGCAATAAGAATATTTGGTAAAACAATAGGCTTCTCTTATTGGAGGACTTCATAAAGGCCCATTTAGTTTTGAACATTAACTTGGTTGTACTGTACTGTTGTACAAAGTACAGTGAGCACAGAGCTTCATTCATTGATATATACCAATGTAAACAAAAGAATGCATCCATTATATGCCAGGAATGGGTCATTACAGCCAAAATGTGATTTATTAACTGTTTTGTGGTTCCCATGTCGATCTGATAGCCTTGACCTGTAAGGTAAATCCCCTCTTGTTGTGACAAAATTAAATCTGTAATATGATTAGCCAAACTACAACTGTTCTTTGTTTTATAAAGCAAAATTCCATTCCAGACTGCAAGAAAAGGAAAGCTGCCTAAACCCAGTGAACTATAAACCAATAAAGTCTGCACCAGTCCAATGATTACTTGCTGAACACTACTTTCATCTGTATTTTGATCTGACACTACCAATAATTTTTATTAACATTTCCTAAAGCAGAAGTTTAAAATACATTTTTAAATGAATGAACAGGCAGGCAAACAGACATGCAAAAGGCTTAATTCACAAACCTTAAAACCGCCCCATGGTCACTTTCACCACAGCGCTGGTTCTTGAAGAATCTGGGTCTGCACATTTGATAGCGATCGGCAGTGTGCGGTACTAGTGATTCATTCTCTATTGAGCTGCCACCGGGAAACACTACATGTAGCGTCTCCTGGGAGGTAGCAGTTCCCTGGTATGAGGAAGCAGTAAACGCACTGTAACCCCATAGCCTGGGTCATCTCCTTTTTCATTGTTTGTATCTGTCTGTCACTTGCAACCCCTGTTGTATGTACAGTGCTGCATAATATGTTGGTGATTTGTAAACTTTAATACAAAAATACCTCTCTAATTAATTATTAACTTGGGGGAAAGTTGCAGTAAAGTTGCAGGAATGTGTCTTATGTATTGTACACATTCCTTCAGTATACATTTCTGTACCATGCCTAAAGGGGAAAATTAACGCCAGACTTCACCTCACTTGGGCTTTTTTGCTGTAGATTTTCCATCTCCATGGAATATGTTGTAGCAAATGCAAATAGTGGTGAGGTTTGAATGTATATATATTTTTTTTTTTAACGCAAACATTTAAATGGCGTAACTATTTGCTTACGCAAATATTTGTTCACTAGGCAAATCTGCAGCTATCTATATGCCTCTTGTGGGACATTCTTGCACAATTTAAATAGTGGTGGCGAAAGCCAGTGAATTGTCCCTAAGGAAACAAGAGCTGCAGAGCGGTCTGTGGGGAGTTCACCTCTGGGAATTTATATGATATGTTTAGGAGCACATCGCAGCCTGGGGATGGTGTAGGTTGGATCTCGCTTGTAATCCTGATGGCTGTGTTTGCAGGTATGACCATATAGATGTAAGGGTGGTGGTTACTATGAATCCAGAGGTAGATGAGAGATATTGTTATGCTGAGCGGTCAAACCAGGGGTAGCATTGTCCCCTATACCTTTTGTCACCTATGCTATGTGCACACGTGCTATGGTACAGTCTATATAACTATGACATTCTTTGAACTAATGTGTGCTCGGAATTGTATATCTATTTTGTATGCTTTCTTCAGTAGGCTTCTAATGCATGAAAGCTGAAACCTTTGACATAGAATCATGTTACATTTTCTGATGCCAAAAATAACCCAATATTTATTCTGGCGAGCCTCAGTTGAATTATAATATCTGAAATACCACTTGTCAATATTGTTTAGTTTTTAGACTGCCAGTAGGTTGATGTTTAACAGTGTCTGACGTGAGAAAAACATCATTAAGGTGGGGAAAACAAGGCACAAAACATGTCTTTAAAGTGACCCCCTTCTTTTAATTGCACACTTAAATAGAGCTTCATCCATAGATTGAGGAATATGTTTACATGTGTTGTGTTTTGGAATATTGTATGTTCTCCTAAAGCAAAAAAATATACCCCGTCTTTCTTCAGACACTGGTGACATAGCCACTGCCTTCATGCTGCCTCCTGGAAAGAGTTTGTAACAAAAGCACATCAATAAGGGCTCAGACCTGTGGAAAACAACCAGCACGGACAAAGATTTTAAACTAGCAGTGGACAGCAACTTAGAATTTTAGAATATTTTATCATTTTAGAAAGTAATCAAACAAAAATGTGATACTTGCAGTTCGTATTATTGTTTGCTTCATTCAAAGTGTTTGTGTTAGTTATTTGGCAAATTGTTACATCACCACTTACATTTTTGCGGTCTTGATCCTCACTTTACAGAGATCCTTTGGTTTCTTTTTCTGTGATCACTGTCAGTGGAGCTGAAGGGGATTGAAATCTCCCTAAAAGGGTTACTTTAAACAGCAAAACCCTAGCAATAAAAAAAAAAAAAAAAAAATCTTTTTATTTTGTTGTGTACCCCAGTTTGAGATCTCCTATTGATGCAGTGACCACCTCCAACAGGGTTTATTGTGAGCAGAAATATTTTTAGATATAGAACAACACTAGAAACATTTAGAAAAAAATGAGTAAAAACTTTTACAAAGTTTTCTAATTATGTGGTATTTTAAATAAAATATCTTCTTCTACTCAAAACTATTAATTAGGTTAAAGTTACAGAATGAAACTCTCTGCAGATTTCTCTATAATATCTTTTGTAAGGTCATACTTTAGTGCAAGGAAGTCAGCCTAATTCCGCTAACATGGGGTACATCAATAATAAAGCAGTTTGCATTATGTTTGTGTATAGGGGATTAGATCTAGACAGAGGATAACATTTTAATCCAATTTTGGAGATGATGCAAACCTTCTCAGAGGGGATCAGAGCTGGCTGTGGGGCTGTTTTTTCTATTGCCATTGTAGTGTATAGTTTGACAGAAGTATGCCACCTAATGCAACTGTTATTCTGTTCTTTCTGCAGCAGTCACGTGGCCCAGGTCAGCTCCGTCCCTGCTGGTAGAGAGTAAGTGACTAAGCTTTTTGTGTGCTAGTGGGTACCTTTAGATTGGAGGTGAGGGCAGTAATTAGAATTTACAGACTTGAATGTACTGAATTATGTGCAGCTGAAAATATTATAATTATTGCATAAAGTTACTTTTTAAACACTATCAATACTACAACCTTAAAATATAAATTTTACTTTTGACTAGTTTTTTGAAGTGAAAAATATATTTGGTGACTACATTTCAAAAGTTTGCGTTGTGATCTTGGGTAGTAAAATGATGAAAAGAGTAATAGTAATATGCAATCTTCCATGCCCTGTAACAAACTACAAGATTTCTGATTCCTTTGGTCATCTGTGAAAGCCAGCTTCTGATAAAATACCATGGAATGTTCTATTATGTTTAGCATTTTATGGTTGACTAGGACAGATTTTTGTAAAATATTTTTTTTTATCTTTAATAAAGAGATATGTAACAAACTATACATCCTAAAGATAGCTTTGGGAAAATACATTTCCAGCTTAAAAATGGCTTTAATGTTGAAATTAGAAGCCAGTTAATCAAATTGAATAAGTGTTTCCTTTTAAGGTGCCAGGAAATCTGGCTAAAATTGAAAGGTTCCAAAAATATTTTGCTTAAAAAAAATCTTTAGTTCCTAGAAGTAGCTTGTTACTCCACAAGCATGCAGATCCTCTTTTAAGTACTTGTTTACTTTAAGTGATGTAATAAATACTGGTTTGTTGGCATCCCTAATTCCTGTCTGCTAAATACACATAGGCTGTTCTTTCACTTTTTCTATATCTCTATGGTGTGATATCTCTATGTTTTTCATTAAATGGGAGCCGTGTCTTGGAGGTTTTTGGTTTATCTCAGTGTGTAAAGTATTCTAATTTATTGAGGCATAATATTGAAAGGGACAACTTAAACTTACATTGAGAATTTACATGCTACATAATTGATATGCTCAGTGTGCATGTGTCACCTGCAACAACTCTTTTGCTATTCACAGACTTTTGGAGAGGACAATTAGGAGTGCCGTGGAGCAACACCTGTTTGATGTTCTTGGTCCTGGAAGTCAAAGTTCAGAAGAATCAGAGTCTGGAACATCTTCACCTTCCACAAGCCTGTCTGCAAGACAGAGGAGAAGACATCTGAAAGAACAAGATGAGAGTCGGAAAAAGCCCAGAGACATGTAAGAAAAGACTGGGACTTTACTAGTATTCATTAGACTGAAATTAGACCTATCGGACACAGTTCAGACATTTTTTCTGTGCTGAAAACATAATGCTTCTCCAAAAAGCTCTGCATACTAAACTGTGCCATTGCATACCACCTATGTTCTCAATAATTACTTAATATGATCAGTCTGTGTATCACTTACAGAGGAAACTAACCACTTATGTTGTGTGCAGCAATTTTATACAAACAAGCATCTGATGTCATGTGTTGTTAATGCAATAATTCTGATTGTGTGACACTGGATCTCTAATAGATTGTGTGGGTTGTGTTAAAACACAATTCTTACCTTGGAAAACAGGTTTTCTCAGTTGTCAGGAATTAAAATATAATATCAATAGTAGTTAATATAGCAATGCATGGGGCCTAAGGATTAGAGGGGCCTCTAGAAAAATTCCATTGTGCCATTTTTTTTCTTTAGTACAGTGTGTGGTGACCAAGCTGTCTGGCCTCAATCAGCAGTTTCTATTAAAAAGAGATTGAGGGCTGACTTTGTGATCACTTATTCATTAGCATATGTACAGTTAGGTCCATAAATATTTGGACAGAGACAACTTTTTTCTAATTTTGGTTCTGTACATTACCACAATTAATTTTAAATGAAACCACTCAGATGCAGTTGAACTTCAGACTTTCAGGTTTATTTGAGTGGGTTGAACAAAAAGATTGCATACAAATGTGAGGAACTAAAGCCTTTTTGTTTTTTTGTTTTTTTAACACAGTCACTTCATTTCAGGGGCTCGAAGGTAATTGGACAATTGACTCAAAGGCTATTTAATTGGCTGGTGTGGGGAATTCCTTCGTATGTCATTACCAATTAAGCGGATAAAGGCCTGGAGTTGATTTGGAGGGGGGGGTGTGTGTGGAAGATTTTGCTGTGAACAGACAACATGCGGTCAAAAGAGCTCTCCATGCAGGTGAAACAAGCCATCCTTAAGCTGGAAAAACAGAAAAAACCCATCCGAGAAATTGCTACAATATTAGGAGTGGCAAAATCTACAGTTTGGTACATCATGAGAAAGAAACAAAGCATTGGTGAACTCTGCAATCCAAAAGACCTGGACGTCCATGGAAGACAACAGTGGTGGATGATCGCAGAATCATTTCCATGATGAGGAGAAACCCCTTCACAACAGCCAACCAAGTGAACAACACTCTCCAGGAAGTAGGTGTATCGATATCCAAGTCTACCATAAAGAGAAGACTGCATGAAAGTAAATACAGAGGGTGCACTGCAAGGTGCAAGCCACTCATAAGCCTCAAGAATAGAAAGGCTAGATTGGACTTTGCTAAAAAAAAAAAAAACATCTAAAAAAGCCAGCACAGTTCTGGAAAAACATTCTTTGGACAGATGAAACCAAGATCAACCTTTACCAGAAACGAGGCAGTGTGATGGCTTGGGCGTGCATGGCTGCCAGTGGCACTGGGACACTAGTGTTTATCCATGATGTGACACAGGACAGAAGCAGCCGAATGAATTCTGAGGTGTTCAGGGACATACTGTTTGCTCAAATCCAGCTAAATGCAGTCACATTGATTGGGAGGCCTTTCATAATACAGATGGCCAATGACCCAAAACATACAGCCAAAGCAACCCAGGAGTTTATTAAAGAAAAGACGTGCAATGGCCAAATCGGTTACCTGATCTGATCCCAATTGAGCATGCATTTCACTTGTTGAAGACTAAACTTCGGACAGAAAGGCCCACAAACAAACAGCAACTGAAAGCCGCTGCAGTAAAGGCCTGGCAGAGCATTAAAAAGGAGGAAACCCAGCATCTGGTGATGTCCATGGGTTCAAGACTACAGGCTGTCATTGCCAGCAAAGGGTTTTCAACCAAGTATTAGAAATGAACATTTTATTTTCAGCTTTTTAATTTGTCCAATTACTTTTGAGCCCCTGAAATTAAGTGATTGTATAAAAAAAAGCTTTAGTTCCTTACATTTTTATGCAATCGTTTTCTTCAACCCACTGAATTAAAGCTGAAAGTCTGCAGTTCAACTGCATCTGAGTTGTTTCATTTAAAATTATTTGTGGTAATATACAGAACCAAAATTAGAAAAAAGTTGTCTCTGTCCAAATATTTATGGACCTAACGGTATGTGATAATACAAGTTGAACGCCGAAGGAGCAGTCACCATATAAATCCTAAGGGGAAAAAGCTGGGATTCCCAATGGATTCCTGTATTCCACCATATAGAACATTTAGTTGGGTTACATTTCTTGAAAGAGAACTTATTTTTGACAAGGAAGGATTGATAATGTAATTATATTCCTTTATCATATATTTTAGTTTACATTTTGTTCCTTTCTTCATAGACTACTTTGTATTTTCTCTGGTAGTCTTGGAATGCTTGGCCTTAGAACTTGCATGTTTTTGTCTGTCAATATACAGAAGCATTGTACAGCAACCGTTTAGATGAACATTAAAGCCTAAGCTGCTAAAGCATAAAGCTTTTTTATTTAGGAAGTGCAAATTATTTTGTAGCATTGTTAAAATCTGATGCTTTGTCAAAGAACTGTTTTTTTAGGTTCCTTTACATAAACTAACTTCCTAAAAAAATTAACAAGTACACATTATTTTTTTTTATAAATTATTTAAGGTATTGAGATAAATTGATCAGGAGTTTGTTACATTTAGGTATGGGTGTATGGTTAGCATTGCTCTGTACATTAAATGCTTCACAGAATGCACTCAGAATTCACTTTTATGTTGCAATGTCGCATTACATCTAAACAGCGACTGTCCCAGTGAAGTGTTAAAGCAACATTTCATTTTAAACTGCACAGACTCCAACATTGTGTAGTTACAACCTGGATTTAGGAATTTTACAGCTTGATTTACACAACATACCTAATAGTTTGAAGCAATGTCAAACAATGACGTATTGATTTTTATGCAGCACAGCCAACCTGTATATTGCACATGATTGCGTTATTCTTTAAAAACTTGTGGTAAAGATTTCATGTGTTTTTAGGGAAATGATTAACAAGGAGAACATCCCTTCTGGGTGTGGCAGCCTTGAGGACTGTGCATTGTTGCAGGAAGTGGAGAAACTTCAGGATAATTGCTCTGGTTATATTGAAGAGAGAAGCAAACCAAAAAGACAGAAATCAAGCAGCAAACTCTCTGAGCTCAATGATAATCAGGAAAGTACACTGGTGAGTGAAATGCTTGTATCAAGTGAATAAAAAAATACAGTATTCTTTTGACCCGATAATATAAGTGGGCCAGATGAGTGATGTCCCTTATTTACCCACAGTGCCCCAGGCAAGCTTGGCTGTAACTTGCAAGTAGGCCAGTTTACAGAAGTAATTTTCATACTTTTGCTGTGATCCCCTCCCAAAGAATGGCACGGATCTTTGGACACTTCTGGGTTATATTTGTCATTCCTTGGTCTGTGCTGGGCTTTGTGGAAGCTGTCTGAACACAATTTATGCTCAAACAGCAAAAATGGAGTGCAGAGGTAACATTAGGAGTATAACAAACCCCTGGTTCCTCTTTTCACCTGCCACCTTCACGGTAGTATTATGTAGGGAGTTTAAAATATCAATAAATTTGACTATAAAATATTTATAACATTAACACTTCAATTCATATAAGGAAAAAAAAAACCTTTAAAAATGTAATGCCCTCTCAATTAAATGTACATAAATGCACACACAGATGGTAATTGTATGCATAAAAACAATATAACGTTAACGCTAAATTGATGACCTTTAAATGCTTTCAAAGCATCAACATCACTAGCGTGAACAATTTTTGGTACCATATTTTCTCCCTGTTCCTTGTATGTGTGCAGTTTCAGGACAAGCAAGTTGATCTAATTACCTTGTGCAACCATATAATTGATGTTTTGCCAAACAATTGGACACTATATTGTGCTTGTGACCACTAAATTTATTTGAATATTTTGGGGGGTTTTTTACACTGAAAATCTATGTATTAATAAGCAGTTGCACAAAAAAAGTGTGACGTAAAAACATAAATAATGTTTTGGGGGTTTTAATTAACTTCTAAAATGTGCATTTTACCATGCTGGGAAAAAAATATTTAAAAATGCCCACAGTAGTGAAAGAGACAAACCTCCAGCCCTCTAATCCTTCACTGAATGTCTCCAACCATGTTGGCCATAGTTTGTGAACATTTTCTGGACAGTTCCTACTCGTGTTAGCTAATATAGAGGTATGAGTTATTGACATACATTCAGTCTCCTAGGGTGGGTGCAAACATTTGCTTCCATTTAACAGATTGTGTGAACTCCAAAATTTCGGAATATGATGATGGAGCCTGAACAATACTAGAACCATTGGCTTGGCATTTATTATGCAAGATTTACTGGGTTATGCCCTTTTTTTTTTACTGGCTGTTTATCCCAATAGGATGCTATTAGCAGACCTGTTCATAACTAATGAAAGAAAGCACTTTTTTGGGCAAGGCATTTTAGGGCACAGTTTAAAATGTGATTGATTTATGACTGTTGTAATGGTGGAAACAATACTGAAGCGTATGGCTCGGCAACGGTCATACATCTTAAGACTACACTGACGTCACGCTGCTGCTTGTTTTTCTGTCTCTAGTATAGTTTCTGAACTTAGTGCAATATAAGTTGAAAATTGTCATTCAGTGTATAAGAATTTGTTAGAATATTTCTTTTGTTTAATATTATTAAAACATAAAAATTGCAAATGTCCAAATTTTTCTGTGGACCCCCAAAATTTTCTTGTGGACCACAAGTTGGCGACCACTGTTCTAAATGATTACTTCTATGTGCAATTGTTTACTTTGTTGTTCTGAAACTGACATGTAAAGATTAAAATCTGCATTTGAGGTCTAAGCATCAGAAAGTTCATTAAAAGTCTGTTCCAAGGGAAACCATTTCCTCTCAAATTTGTAAAGAATGCTATCTAGTGTGAAAGTAGAAAGCTGCACAGAGCTGATACGATGCACTGGAGTTTTGTTCTATGCACGGTGACTTGGCCAAGTCATAGGAAACATTCAAGTTGTGCTGACAGTCATTTTTTTCAGATTATCTTTGTGAAAGTGTGAAACACTGTTTCCAGAGTCCCTATACATGTCCTCCTAACATTTCTCTGTGAAAGAAAAACTGTCTACAGTCATCACAAGATAGTAATGACAAAACAGTGATTTAGTCAGCACAATGTGAGGACATAACAATGTTTAGTCACAATAATGTGAGGACATAAAGATTAAATCTTTTCACCATGTAACTTGGCCTTTCCTAACCTTTTTATCGTATAGTAATGCTGAGAATAATGTACAGCTCCAAAGATCATGGTACTTGGACAGTGAGAGATACTCTGTACAAATAGCCAAAATGATTAGTAGTGTCAGTGGTTATTTATTGGAGAGGTGGAAATTTCTCCATCTGGAAGAATTTTAAAGTTCTAAAGAACCCTGCTTGTGGAGATCTGAGTAACCTCATGGTTTGTCCTTTGTAATCATTTTCCTGATTTACATGTATGTTCACATCCTAAAGCACCTGTGGTGACCATGCCTAACGTAAGCCTGAATAAAAATATTAAGCCAGGTATTATGCGGGGAAAAACTAAACAGACATTTATAGCTTTTCCATCCCTTGAATATTTATTTTTGAATATCTATTGTAGATCCTGATGAGGCAGACAGGAATTTGAGTTTTAACATTCAGCTGTGTCTGTAAATTTGCATGACCGTACTCTTCATAATAGTGATTAAAGTAGAAATAACGTTCTTAAAGTTCTCAGTACTTAATGGTTATTTTTGTTATTGTTTTTATTTCTTTCAGAGCACAGAGAGCTTTGTCACCTCTAAAGGCGTAGACAGACTCGAATTCACTGGAATGGAAGTTTTGTCAGAGCCCAGGTAATTTATAGTTGCAATTCTTTCTCAAAATGTGGGGTGGAAACTTTAGGGTATTGAAGGTATCCTTTAATAGATTTGTCTGTTTTCCCAATTCTTTTGCATTTTTTTGATTTGTCTTATTATATGCATTTATTTTCTAAGTCTTTGTATATTACACACCCATAAATGGAGAAATGTATGCTATTTAAACAATAGACGTGTTAACATGGTTTTCCCGTTTTTTTTTTTTTTGTTTTTTTGTATTACAGCAAAGAGAACGAACATGATAAAGAGAGCCTGAGATTACCTCCTGTGAGTCAAATATTTACCTACTAACTAAAGTCTAAATATTTATTTTTTATTAAACAAATGTTTTATTTGCAAGCTTTAAGAAATGATTAACTACAAAATAATTTTTTTTCAGCCTAAGGCTAAGCAATTTTAAAACATTTACTTATCATTCTTATCAGTAAAATGTACTTTGTACACAAATACTTGTGCCAATAAATATATGTCTAATTGGTAGGATTTGGCTGCTGCCTGATTGGTGTCAGTACCTAGGAATGTTCTGTCCCTTCTTGATGCCAAGATCTTCCTTTTCAGCAGTCCAGTCAGAGATCCGTGTCAGAGGTTGAGGTTAGAGAGCTTGGCACCACCTTTCACACATTTCTGATTAGATGACTCGGTTAGCATCAATCTTTGTGAATGCAGATGGAGTGGATCAGAGTTGAGATATGTTAGTAAATAGGATGAATGTGTTATTAGGTTTGCATAGGAAATTAAAAGCCAAATTATACTAACAAAGCAACTACATACACTTAGCAAAGTACGTTTGCGCCTTTTAGTAATTAAACCCCTTTGGACTAAAGCAGCCATAACAGACTGTAGATACAGAGATATTATTAATGTATATTTGCTCATACCTATTTTTTCTTACATATGTAATTGACTTGTGCAAAGGTTTAAGATGGACCTAAATGTAATTTAGTCCCCGAGTCAAGGACATTTAACGTAAGGGCGGCTCCTAGATACGAGTGGGGCTTCACTGCTCCCTCCTATGCAGGATGGAGGCTTGATTGGAGGGGGGGGGGGGGGGGGGGTTGCGGTTTGCATGACTTGCAGAAGAAATCTTGAGGTTGTGGGTGATCTTAACAGTTGAGCTGATCTGTAACATCTTGTAACTATTTAATGACAAACTCTGCAGTTTTTAATTTTTGCATATCAAAGTACAGCTGGCTCCAAAAGTTAATAAATGTCTAGGCTCCATAAAGATTTGTTTTTTTTTGCTTTGTGTTTTTGCTTTGTTTGTGATTAACTCACAGTGAGGATTTTATACAGTAACTAACACCACACTGCCCAATATTATGTTGAGGCAAACATGTATGTCCTAATTGCATTGATTAAAATAATGTACCTGTTCCGACTTGTATACAAATTCAACTTAAGTACAAGCCTACAGTCCCTATCTTGTATGTAACCTGGGGACTACCTGTAGTTGGCGGGGCTGCTCCCAACATGTTCTGATGTGCATCTCTCTGCATCTTGTTAGGTAGTATCTAGTCGGCACGATTACACGATCAGAAACCCATCTGGAGAGTTTACTTTATTCAAACAGTTCAGTTCTTGGGTTTAGGTCCACTTTATAGGAATGATGAGATTCATAGGCTTGATAGCAGTATCGCTCTCTTTTTTTGTTGCAGTATTGTTCTCTGTTTGGTTACATTGTTTAAGTATAAACTTGAGTTATATGGGCTTTTTTTCCCCTAAGTAATCATCTGTAGATTGAATTGTATGTGTTTCTTTAATGTTTTTGTGGGTTGACTGGAAGAAAAAGTATGAAAAGTAGCATTTTATTAAAAATCTTCCATAGCGCTACCTTAATTAGTATCGGGAAGTTTTGGATGTCAAAAGTATACAATTGCTTTGAAGATGGTAGCAACAAGCACCTCACAGAGATCCCCCACCTCTTAGATTGTAAGCTCTTTGCGGCAGGGTCCTCTCCTAATAATCAGGGAGGGCTTTTGAGTTCTATGCAGCATAAACCTAGCAATGAGCATTAAATATCATACTGTATCTATTCATATTGCTGCATATTTTCATTTCTGCATTCTAAAAAGTATTGTGAAAATTTGGTAAATTTGTTTTCTGACACTTTAATGACCTACTTTCAGCCGTGATGGAGCTACATTTATTTTTTAAGCTAATCTAATTTAAACGAGATGATATACTTGTAAATGTTTTACAAAATTATATTATATAAACACAATAACATTAACAAGTCCTTTAAGAGCAAATTCAGCATTTAAATTCAATCATATAATATTAGGATCTTATTGTATTACTACATGTAGTCATTTATTTTTTTTATTTATTAGTTTACCTCTAGGGAGCTGTTAGTATGTTAACAATTCTTGCATCGATCATTTAAATTATTTGGAGATTTTCTTCCCCTTGTGAGGGGTTAAAATACAGGGTATCCTTGAGCAGTGACACTGTAGCATGATTGAGTTTTCCAAATAATCATACACGTCTCTCTGCAGTGTTATCCAGTGTACTATCTTTGTGTGCTTTTTGGCTTTTGCCCAACACTTGTATTGTTTCCAGCTGAGTTGCCAAACTCTAAGCTCAGTGCTGCCTCAATATTCACAGCTCCCCTATAAATAGCAAAGAGTATGCCCTCCTTCACATAAACCCAGCTGAAAAAATATTCACAGGACTAAAGATGTGATTGCGACCGGAATATGATTAAGTTGGCATACAAGGATTATTTAAGCCTATATTGCAGAATTATACATCCTTTCCTGCACTGTTTGCCTGAGGGAGCCCAGCAAAGAATGTGTTGCTGCATGAGCCTTAGCAACAGTGAGAACGTTATTCAGCTTCTTTTTTTTTTTTTTGTCTCATCATTGCTGCTGTCAACAAAAGGGAGTGGTAATTCCTCAAAGACTGATCTGAGAGTCTGTGCATGTAACACTGATACAGCAGAATAGGCACAGCCTAGGGAAGGAGGCTGCTGTTTTCTTTAAGAGCCAGGGAAAGTTCAAGGCGCACAGAGGGGCGTTGTATTCTTCAGGCGGATCATTTGACCAATTAGCATGCGAGGGTCATGGAGCATGGAATCACTGGGGTGCATGCACATGTAGCCTGAGCTGTGGCTTTTCACCAGTCCTCCCCTGCATTGTAAGACATCTGATAATGTGCAATCGTCATTGAGGCTTCTCATTTTTAAATCTTTTTTTTTTATTTTCCTGGGGAAATTTTTTATCCAGGCTGTAAAAATGAAAATTCAGGAGCAGCAGAATAACTCTGAACTGAGACCACAAAGAAGCCTTGATGTTGACGTTGGTCAGGAAGGCTTTGTCCCAGAAGTACCCCGTCTGGACCTCACCTCTCTTTGTGATGACAACAAATGGGAAGGTAAGGGATATATATATTTTTTTTTTTCATACATGTCTTTGGCTATATGAACCGGAGGAATATATAGTGAAATAGTAATACATTGACAAAAGGTTTCTTTTCCTGTACAGTTGAGGGGTGTGTGTTACAGTAGGTGATTATAGCACTTTGTTTACTTGCATCTTGTTTTCTGTTTATCACTCCTTGCTTTTAATCTTTAGTCTTTCGCTATGTATTTATGTTTATATGTACCAGGTAAAAGGTGCAAAATAAATAGACTGCCCCTTTTTTATTTAGAAGATAAGATAGTTGATTACTATTTGGCAAAATTCCAACTCTTGCTAATATTTGCATGTAATAAGGCTTAGATTTATTTCCTAAAATGTGAACATAGTTAAAAAAATGTCAACTGTAAATGTAAGGTAACAAAGCAACAACTGTTAGAGCACATGGGCGTTCCTTAACACTAAGCAATATAAGAACGTAAAGACCTCGGAGAGACTGTGACTTGGCATTAGGGTTATTATCACCCTGCCTGCCTGTTCATTATGAGGAAGCACATTGTCAATAGACTCCACCTACACACCTTATGCTACACAAATCATCATGACTTTGGGATTTAGGTGTACATCTCTTGCCATGGTGTAACCGTCTCATGTATTTAGTGCTAAAACCACATGGTGTTATACTATGAAATGATCGATTGTACACTTCCTAAATGCATTATCATTGTATCAGTATGTGAGCATTTCATGTTTATTATGAATCAAAGTCTGTATTATACACATCCATGCGAGATCTTTGGGAAAGAATCGGTAGATCTGAAATTGATCTTAAGTGTAATACATGTTTGTGAATATGCATTGAAGACATATTGAAGACGCAAAATGCTTACACACAAATTATCATCATTGCCTTTCTGACACAGCCAGCAATGTATCATTATTTGCCTAATCCTTTTATATTATTTTTCCTCACAGGATGGCAAATTCACGGTTTTCTTAAGGATTATAGTACTAAAACCATACATTCAATTCTGTCCATGGATGGTCTTTAAAATTTGATTGGCGTTATAATAGTTATAGTAGGGTTAAAGCAGACCCAGAAAAATGGAAGGTCCGTTAATGCTGGGCAAATTCCCTCCCTAAATCCACTGCTATAATTAAATGGAAAATAGACCTGTACAGTTAGTTTTGTGTACCCTAGCCCTTTTTTTCTGGTTGCCACTTTGATGTCCTTTATGGGGAACACAGAACAAATAAAATTATGTGAAAATACACTACTGCCCTTTTGAAGAGCATCTTTTTACCTGCTCTGGGTGCCACAGGAAGGAATCTTTCCACAAGGAGGGTGATCCATCCATTCAAAGTGCCACAAACAGAGGAGGGGAGGAGGGTAATACAATTCCAACTTTATTCTAGGTGTGTTTGTCACCTACTTACCTTGGCCTTCAGGATTGCAATTATTATGGTTACAACTGAATCATTGGTTTCCTGTTTAATGCTTTTCTGAGATTTTTCTTGAGGTATGGCATTTCAACGGAGTTAATGCGTGGCATTTGACTGCTCAATTTTAATGCTCATAACTGCTCATAATCCCCCTCATTCACCTATCCACATCTGCCTCTCTGCCTCCTGCACCAGGAAAATGTTCAACCTGTAGAAAAGAAAAATGGGGCTGTAAATATAACACCTATTTACTTGTATTTCCTTAAAATTCTGATAATAGCAGTGTTCTCCCTAGGCATTTGTTATTGTGTTTTAATGGCTTTAGTACATTTTTTATTTTTTTTTTTTGCTGATTTTCTCCTTTTTGTCTGCTAATTATACAGATAAAAGTGTTTAGTTATGCCTGAGTGATAAGGGCAGAAATATACCTGTTGATTTTGCCATAAAGCTTGTGAGTCGATAATTTCCTGTGCTCTTGTGAAGCCATGGGCAGCAGTCCAAGTTTGTAATGTATGAAACAATACAGCCCAGGTTTGGATGGGGGTGATCAACTGCAGTTATTTACTTATGGACATAGTTGATGATAAACAGATTTAATTGATGCATGTTTAAATTAGACTATAACAATGTGTATATTTAATGCAAAAAGGATAACAGATGGTTGTTCGACATCTGCGGTTCTGAGCTCAGTGTTTTTCTTGCAAAAATAAAAAAGATCTCCTAAAATGATATCATTATGATTTATAACATGATGGAGAATATTACAGTCCAACAGAAAGAAACAATTTATTATCATGGCTCTGCTTTTTTCCCTGGGATCCATGTATGTCTGTTTGTGTGTAATATATGTATATATATATATTTTTTTTATCATTGCATTGCATACTGTCATTTCATATCACTTGTTTGCAGTCTGGTGACAAGTTATACTTGCAGCAACAATCCACTATAAGTTTTAGTGCAGCAATGCTAATCCCTTTATGCTTGGGAGATTTCTGCTTTTGTTTTCAGTTTCTTCCCCAGTCCCTATTTCTCAGTTACCATGGGAAATAAATGCTTTGGAGCAACATGCTTTTTTATTGTACATTGGAAGATACTTTATTAAATTGTATTTTTTGCTTTGATGTCAATTCTGCATGCTGTGATCACAAACAAAGTCCTTAAGTCTAGGTATTTAATAATGCTTTGTCATTTCTTTTCAAAAATCCCTAAGAGCTTTTAGCTAGAATGGGAAAATGCGTGTTTACACAGTGTTATCCAAGCAAGCAAAAGTAATACTGGAGGTTGTTTTTTTATTATGAAATGCAGGCACAATCTGAGACATTTGATTCAAAGTATTCACCTCTGTCTGATTACCTGCCCATGTCTAGGGTAAGACAGAACCTAAACTTTTTTTGTTTTTGTTAATGTTAGTAGGGGTTAGACTTAATGGCAATCTTTTATTGCCATGTTTGTATATCTCTCAACATAGCACTGCAACATGACCGAACACAACATTCTTTATTTCTCTCTTTCTATATCTTTTTAATCTGTGTGGTTTTTAGATATTTTTTCCCATTTGCAATATTGTAATCAGGAGGGAAGTGAGCAGACTCTTAACGCAGTGTTTCTTAACCAGGGTTTTTCCAAAGTTTGATAGTGGTTCCTTGAGTAATGAGTCAGTAATCTTTTTGGCTATTTCTTAGGGTGACATTTTCCCAATGGCCAGCCATGTATAAAACATTTCCCCCAGTCACCACTACACTAATATACACTAAGCTGTAATTATTGTTATTGTCAGAGGTTCTCCCCCATGTTACAAAGACCACTGACAGCCTGACGGCTTTTTAATCCTTCCTTCTTCTATCCAATATAAAATCCATTCAACATAATTTATTTAAAAAATAAACATTTGTCATATCACCTCCAAAAGCAATGTAACTTTCTAGATGCATAAAGGCCCCTCTGGTTCATCTTCTGACGACTTTTATCATTACTGCCTGACCTTTGTGTGATGGTTGCCTCCCAAACCTGTAAAGCTTTACACACTTTTCTGAGATACAGCATTTTCAGCTAGGCATTTCTCTATTATAGACCTGGCAGGGGGGTTTCTATTTTATTTTGGTGTGCTTTATGGTTATATTTGTACACCTTTAACCCCTTTTCATGAGGTGTTGCATTCCAATAAGCTAAGACCCCTAAATATAATTTGTACATCTCTTTATCCAATTAAACCATTGGATCCATTAAAATGTATTCATATATTTTTCCTGGTTATCCTGAACTTCACCTGAATATTGGACCTTTTGAATTGCATGTCATCTATCAAGGTCAAGCTAACAATACTATGTTGACAGCCCTTAGTTCCCCAAGTATGCCCACTGTAGATACCTAGATAGAATAGTACATTCTGGATATCAAGGATTTGTTGGCTATTGCCTGAGACCAGTTTGATTTTTTTTTTGTCTACTTTTTTTTAACCCTGTAGCATCTGGAGTTATGGCTAGTCTGTACTTTATCTTCCAAATTCAGTGCAGGTTTTCCTTTTTGCATTTCAGTTAGGCAGATTCTAGAATGTTCAGCATGGATATCACATAGTATTCTAAATACTCATCTTAATGAGGGTGCTGCTGCACCTAAAAATACCTTGCTACTGATAAAGTGAGAAAGTGATGGATACCAATGTAAATGAAGAGTTCAGAAATGCAGAATTTAGTTCCAAGAGTAGAAAAGTTAACATTTTTAAATTACATAATTGTGCAGACAATAGGTGTGCTTTTGTCACTTCATTTTACCAGACTCCCACAATGAACAGCTGCCCTTCGTATTAAAATGATTTCACCAAGCTGTTAATAACGCATGCCATATTTTCATGTATTGATTTAAGCTTTATCCTCTGTATGCTTGGAATGCTAGACTGCCATCTCCTTCAAACAATTAACAAATAGGCTAGCACAGCAATTTATCTTCAATCAAATAGAAAACAGGAAACCTAAGTTTGTCTCCATAGTAAATGCTTCTATTGTAGTCTAAGACAGAATCAGGAACAACGTTCAGAATATTTTCTAGTTTCATGCAGAACAGCATACAAATATATGCGAAACACAGCAGACCCTGATTGGCCTAGCACAGTCAAATAGAAGGTATCCAGTGCTCATCCCAGAAAAATTTTTAAGCCGGGTGGGAAGAAATTGTAGGTGGGTGGCAGCCCCTGTATTGTGACCAAACTCTTTAGTAACCACCCAAAAACAGCCAAGTGGGTGCTGAAAAGTGCCAGGTGGTGCGCCCAGCTAAAAGGGCCTGGGGAGAACCCTGGTATCGTATACAATTAAATCCATGTGTCTAGATGAGAAGTCATGACTTGTAGTTAAATGTAGTTCATTTAATTCCCAAAGCTAATATTCTACACTAATCAAAAGAACTGCTCTGAGAAATGCATCTTGTTTACTTATTGGCATAAATTGGTCTTAAACTCTAGGTCTGTTTTCAAACGGAAATTCCATATTTTCTTCAGACATTTTACCTTTATCAGAAATTCCGTAATGTTGATTACTTCTGCATATAAGTATTTATTTTGTGTTTTGCATTTTTTGTACAAACCGACAGTTCATAGCTTCAGTACTTGATAAAAATTCCCATATTATAGCAAATATTTTTTTTAAAACTTGTTTATACCCATAAAAAATAGCTGGGTGCTAGCTGCCTGTTTGATAGAGCACACATGATCAAAGCTCCAGTTTAATCCTTCCCCCTCTAAGCAGGAGCACGCAAATCAGATTAGTCAAGGTGGAAACTTCACATGGATCTGGGTCAAGTAGTTCTGAGGACATGGAAGTTGTTTATCTTGATGTATCAAAGCACATTCTAGGATCTATTTTACTATAACACTGCTTCACATTTCCATTTCTCAAAATTCATACCAGTTTCCAGTTTTTTGACTGTTAGAGACACTGCCAGTATTCCATATTTGCCATGATTTCATTGTCTTAGTTTCAGTATGTTTACATCACTGTTTAAAATAATGTGGTGGGACACAGTCACCTTATGGTAGACATTCATAAGGCTCCTATTTACAAAATATCCATATGTGTATATTTTCAATTTTTATCTTTAGATTTTTTCAGGAAGCTTTAGTGTTAATACGTTTTTGCCATTTGTTGCACTTGTCTTCCATAGAACCAGCTCCAGTTCCGGCTTCTTGGGATCGTGATGGTGCAGATTCAGATGAAGCACGCCTGTCTCCTCAGGCTGGACGCCTGATTCGTCACTTACTTGAAGCAGACAGTGACCCTATGTTATCTCCTCGCTTTTATGCATACGGGCATAGCCAGCAATACCTGGATGACACAGAGGTACCTCCATCACCCCCTAACTCTCACTCTTTCATGAGGTATGTATTCATGTTGTAACGGTTTAGCCTATTATGCAGCAATTCATAATAACTTAAAAGAAAGCTTAAGCAAAAATTATATTGTAAAGATTTGCTATATGCAACCTTTAAATAGCCTTTTCTACAAATCTTCAACCGTCTCCTCCTAAAAGTTTGGTAATGGTACTCCCCAATCTATCATGTGATTATTAGATCTGTTTCCTTTAATATGCCCCTCCTTACAAGCTGCTGTTTGGACAATAAAAGAGCAGCAAAATGTAATTTATGTCCTTTCTTCACTTTTCCTTCCGTTCAACATATTCAGTGTTTTCAGTCTAACACTGTACAGCACAGTCTATTGTCACACACTGCTGACCACCCTTTCCTGTGTAAGTACTACTGTACATTGTATTGTATTACTGGACACTTGTAAGAAAGGGTTTGGTACATACACTAACCTAATAAAGAAATAGGATTTTTGTTTCCATGAAGATACATGTTATGCTTTCTAAAACTGTAAATGCATATACAATGAGTCTCTATAAAGAATATGTTTAAGATGTACAAACATGCCTCACTGCATGTGTTAATCTTTTTTTCTTGTTTTTCTATTAGTCGTAGACGCAGCTCTTCACTGGGATCTCATGAAGAGGACAGGGATGAGGACCTGACACCTGCACAGATCACACGCAAAATTCAAAGTCTAAAGAAAAAAATCCGCAAGTTTGAGGAAAGGTTTGAAGAAGAACGAAAATACAGGGTAAGGACCTTTCACCTTTTAATTTCAATATATAGACCTTAAAGAGAAGCATCCAAAAACAATAGTTAGGTTATGTTAATATCTATGACAGAGCAGTAGTGTCAGCTTGCAAGGTCTAATGTTATCCTGATGCCATCTTTGGTGTATGACTGTATTTGAAGGTTTGTTACTGATTTCGGGCATGAGAAAGGATGGCCTTACATTCTGACACTTGTACTTTGACGGCAATAAAATACAAAGCAAAAATAAAAATCTAAAGCTTGCATTAGTGGCAAGGCTACATCATTTTGTAGTGTTTTAGGTTGTTGATTGTTAAGGTATTACAAAGGTTGTCTTTTGTTGATGGTAATTTCCCTCTTCCATTTTGCCAGCCTTCACATCGTGACAAAGCTACAAATCCAGAGGTTTTTAAATGGATGAATGAGCTAACCAAGTTCCGGAAGCAGCTTAAAGGTAATTACAAAGTACATTGCACGCCTCCTGCTAGTGTGATAACCGGAATGTACACGTCTTTTACATAGTTGCTTGGAACCTGATAATTCCTGTTTATTAGTTGCAATGTTTGGTACCTGTTGAAATAAAATGTTTTGAGGTGTATCATAGATTTATTTTTTTCCTGTAGCGGAAACGAAAAAATGTTATGTGATTGGCCTAACACATGCAAAAAACATTTTCAACTTTAAAGGAAGAGCTCTGAGCTTTTCTTTAGATACGCCTTTTCTTTTTAAAAGCACTCTATTCCGAAGTGGCACATGTACACAACCAAATAGACGTAAAATTGAAATCTTTCATATTCATCAGAGGGAAAACATTATTACGCCAGTTTTTGAATTTGTTCACCTGCTGTTGTATCTAGTTTGTATTATATCGGTCACAACAGTGTTAGGGCAGTGCTCATTCAGTAGTAAATATAGATATAGCAGTGCACACCAACCAACGCATGTTCTAAACAGAACATATATTAGAGGTATGCACTCTGTAATGTAATGGTTTACACAATGGTTTTTTGGATAGCCATTATTTTATTAGGCATGACCTGCCACATCTTTGTGTGACTTGGTCAGATATAGTCTGACTGAGTGTAGTTGGGTCTTAAAAGCCATAAAGTATTGGAATATGTGCTTAGAAATGTATTGTAATAGACTTCAAGTACACAATATGTTTGAAATGTGATAAATGTTGATTTGGTAGATTAGCAAAAAAAAAATGTAGATTTAAATGCAGTATTAATAGATAACTATCCATGTACATCAACAAATAATTTGTCCATTTCACATATTACTGTCATATTCTTTTTTCTCTGAACAACTTTGAATTCTGTTCCTTAGAGTCAAAAATCAAGCTGTCTGAAGAAGACCTGGTCCCTCAGGTGAGACAGCGGAGCAATACACTCCCAAAAAGTTTTGGTTCCCAGCTTGAGAGGGAGGAAGAGAGAAAGCCAGAGGTAGAAAAGGTGGCTAAGCCTTCTATAGAAGCTACGATGGAAACCATTCAAAAGAAGCTGCATGAGAAGAGAGCGGAGGTCAACCGTCCAGAGGATATTAAGGTATAAATATGTAATGGAAATCATATTATGTGCTTACTCTGTTTTGTTTCCACAAAGAAAGTGGGTGTATCCTTTTTACTATAATATATTACTATACTATAATATAAACAGTATGTTAGTGACCTACGTGTCTGGCAACAGCCACAGATTTTTAATACATAAAAATGAATAATATTATTTTGAATTGGACTACAAACAAAGCCAGTCTTAAATATTTCATGTGTACCCTGACAAAGAGCAATTCATGTACTTACCAAATCACTAAGAAATAATCTCAGTGTGTGTAAATGTAGCCTAGCTTTCCCTGACAGAAATAAAGTAGAAGATGTTGGGTAGTTTGTAGTTAAGTCCTTTAACGTTGGGCTTTTCGTTTACCTACTGGTTTTATTTTATTTTTTTGTCATTAGTCTTCCTCATTGTTTGGTGCTTTATTATACAAGCATTTTTTTTCTTCAAATATCTGTGCAACAGGATCTGTCCAAATAAGTAAAATGACACTGCAATCAGTTACTTTTTGTATTGAAATCTGAAATGTATATTTTTTCTTCTGGATCTAAGTTGTTGTTAATGTAAAAAGTTCCATTTGGGTTTAAATGTACTCAATTAACAAATTTGGGTCGTGGGCCTGCTTTAGAAGATGCAATGCAGAATGCATTCATTTGTTTTTTTTTTTTGTTTGTTTTTAGGATATGACCAGAGATCAGATTGCAGCCGAGAAAGTCTCACTTCAGAAAGCCTTGCTGTACTATGAAAGTGTTCATGGTCGACCAGTATGTTTCTTTTTTTTTCGCACTTTTTCTGAGAAAATGTATCCCTGCTCATTTAATTTCCTTCAGATATCAATGCAGCCTCATCAATGCAGTTAAAAGTAGAAAATATTATTGCTCACAAGTATTTAAAAGTATTAAGGATAGATTAACCAAAAATTATATGAAAACCTTGAAATTTAGCACCCCTCAACATTAGTAAATGTTAGAAATTAGATTGCTGTGCATCTTTCTAAAGTATTGCAGTCACAGCATTGTACATCAGTGAATTTTTTCTGCTCTTCAGCTCTGATGATGTGCTGCCACAGCAATGTGTCCCTGCTCATTTATCACACTGTTGGAAATGCTGGTGTAAAGTAAATCAGGCTTCCCAAATAATGTGAGAATGAACCCCACACTCCAATGTCTTTCCTCCTTGCTAGAATTACAAATAAGTGTCTGAGGTTAAGTTAGAAAAGCTTGTGAAACTGAACATCTCACGTGAGAGAAATGTTGGTCGGATGCATTTCTAAAAGTTGCTGAATTGGATACAGTGTTCCAGAGATAGCTGGCAAGGTGCACAAAGCGTGGAAGTAAAAGTACCTTTAGAATATAGATGTGCTTTATAGGAATTGGGGAAATAAATAGAATTGGTAGGTGGGAACAAGGTAGTATTACACTTACACTCTGCAGATCATTCTTCATTAGAATGGTATGGCCATTATGTAAATTATTTTTTACTTAGAAGTGCTTAAAAAAATTATCTTAGTCATCAGTATTCACAAACTAGAACCCATGTATTGTAAAGTATAACGTATACACTAATAATAATTTGCTTAATATTGGTCTGTTAGGATATTCAGGTTAAGCATATTGTTACTTCATCAAAAAAACAAACAAACATAAAAACACTAGTCCTTCCAAAAATGTAGCGAGCTAACAACTTTTTTTAGTACGTTCAGAAACAATTCCAGTGCCTCAGCTGAACTGAAATCACAATTAATTTTTTTAGCCTTTCCCTGGTTACCTCGGTGCAAAAAATTCATCCTCCTCCCTATGTAATAGAGATGAGGGATGGATGTAGTCAAAAAACACTTCTGTCCTGGGGTTACAATGCTGTGCTTTGTAGGCAAAATAATTTTAAATCAAATAATATAAAGCAATTATCATACAGAAGAAAATTGTACAACGGTGGTGAACATAACTGTATTCATGTTAGAAATTACAAGACTAAAACAAATGGGGTTGGGGAATACATTAAACACATCTATATTGGCCTCAGAATGAGGCTGGAGAATAAATTGGATACCATGTAGAGCTATAAGTCTAGTAGAGAGGGAGGGGGAAGTAGAGGATTGCAGCAAAATCGATCAATGAGCAATGTAAGCCTCAAAATTGTCATCCATTGCTTTTAAGTTCCTTGAGTCTCATGAATTTTTTCACTAAATCCACCCAAGGGGAAATAGAAAGAGGTGTAAATTGTTTCCAGTATAAAGGAATGCGCTGTCTGGCAGCAGAGAACAAGCACCCATATAGATGTTTTTTTTGTGATGCCAGAAAGCCAGGTGACAATGAAAGCAGAGCTATTTTGGGAGAGGGAAACAAGGGAAGTGTCATATGGATTGGAATAATTTAGGGGAAAAAAAATCTTGCCATAAGAGCTAGTCCATCATATATGTAAGTAAGCACCTATGTCTCTACCATACCTCCAGCAGCAATCCGATTTGAGTTGTAAAGATGCACAGGGTCCCCTGTACCATCCAGAGAGTATCTTTTACCTTTTTCCTGGATGGAACTACTAACCAAGGTGTTGTGGGTTAGAGTTAACATTTATTGTCAGTCTAGCTCAGGGATAGTGTGATCTAAATCCTTATGCCAGTCCATAACTTATCTGGGGAATGGTTCAGAAGTAGGTATAGGTTAAATATACAAAGTGTGAAGTTGGCATTTCTTTAATAATTTTGTTTCTTTTCCTTTATTGAAAACAATATGAAAAATGCCATATTCCTAATAAAGAATCATCCTCTTTATTATTTGTTTAGCCGCCATCTCGTTAGAGTGATATATGAGTCAGTTCACGTTAATGTTTTTTTCCTGAAACTTTAATTAAAATGACTTTGTTCTTGGCACTGGTAGTTTGTGGAAAACTACTGCCTGCTTGAAAGCAATTTATTAAAATCAACCAAGCCAAAAATCAGAGGGCTAAAGGGTATAAAGTATTGTAAGCCTATTAGTTTGCAGCCCATTATGAACCACAAGCACTTTGCTTAAAGGTATATAGATTAAATTAAATAGATGCATGATAGGCTCTATAGTGTGCTTAGCAGTGGTCTTTTTGCTAGACTATGTAGTGGTCATCTAGATATGTTCATCTATTGTGTAGAAAACTAGAAATACAGGATGTTGTTGTTTCAATTTAATGTTTAATATTTTTGCATTTGGTGGAACTCTCAAATGTGCCCCTAGATATTCAGCCTTTGAAGCATTGGGACCTAAAAATGTCTAATAAATGATCTAATTACTAAAGAGTAATTATTATTTTTAGCAAATAATTTAAGCACAGAACAAATTTATTTGATAGAACATCATCATCATGTTAAAGTACCTGCAGAGCCCCCGAATCCTGCACCGTCCTCGCTTGGATCCCGTACCGTCCTGTATTACAACTTCATCCCAGTGCGGAGGAAGCGCTGGGCACCGCCTTCTTCTTCTGGCTACGTCACCCAATCCTGCACCGCACAGGCGCAAGATCAGGTGACATAGCCTGCTGTAAATGAGAACAAAAAATGTGCTGATCTCACTGTGTATGCCTGAGATTGGCATTTTTTTTTCCTTTCAATTACAGCCCCTTCTGCACATACCCGAGATCTGGCATGCCCAAAAGGGGCAGCGAGAAGGCTGTGATGTGGGTGGGCGTGAGCTTCACCCTTTTTAAAAAAATCATTAATTTTTACTTTACGTAAAGGGTTTTTCTACCCTTTTATGTAAAGAAAAAATGTTGGTGATAGGTCCGCTTTAGGAATTGCACCAAATATGCTAATGTAGGCACTATAAAATACTTAAAAACACAAAATGGAGGAAAACAAATGGGAATTAATAGGAATCTGTATTCTTTTCATTTCTTTTTTAAAATGCATGTGAGAGATCACATCTTAGCACTTTACTATATTTGTCTGCCAAGCAACTCAAGTCTATGGCTTAGCTGACCAGTTAGGAGAAATGCACTGTGTAAATGTCTTATATCTTATCTTAATGGTTGTTGATCATCCTTTTGATGGAAAATCTAGCACCTGTACAGCTGTCCCCAGCATCATTTAGTGATCCCTCACTCATGATTACCAAATATCTGACATCAGTGACTGCTGTTTTCTAATGAAGTGGATTCAGAGGGGTACTTTGCCGTTCATCCTCCCCTTTTCAAACAGAATAGTATTGTCTGTACAACTCTTGCTTTTTCTTCTGTCTCTGGAATTGTTTACAAACAATTGTTTCTGCAAATGATATTGAAATTTGATTTCTATGTGAGTCTGAAAAAAAATCTTTACCACCTCTGAAATTTAGCATAGGAGTTTGAAAACACTGGGGACTGTTTCAGTAAACCTTGGCAGCTCACCAAAACGTCTTCTTTCATGCAGCCTCTGACACTCCAGCATGTCACTTTTCTTCCTTGGTTGAAGCATTGCACAACTGCCAGAAACATTCAGGGCTTGTGTGTGAAAAAGAATTACCGTGACAATAAAACAAATTATTTTGAGCTGCTGGCTTCAGAGCAATAACATTGCAACTTTGTTTTTGTTTTTCAGGTAACAAAGGGTGAAAGACAGGTGATGAAGCCATTGTATGACAGATACAGACTTTTCAAGCAGATCCTTTATAGGGCAAACACCATACCCGTCATTGTAAGTCAAGCTCCCAGTTTGTACATTCTAAGCACTCTTAGATTTATTTTTAATTTATAGCATTTGTTTTGTGTTGATGCTTCTACTATTGAAAGTGCGCTTTTCAGAGAGGCAAACATTTTATACTTGATAAGCTGTGTTAATGCGATAAGTAAGTCAAACTAAGGCACCAATTCTCCATTCCACAATCCATAGTAGGTCTGTGTCTTTTGGTGTACTCTGCATTTACAAATTGAGAACATTTTGGAGCAGTCTATGACTGTATGTTAACACCTTCAGGCATTAGGCACGTCGGTGTTAAATGTGTGTCTTTCGCGAAAGCGGTTTACAGTCCTATGTAAAATTTCCACTGCCCAAACTTGGCTGGAAATTGTGCACAGCCAACCTACATCCACGCATCAACACATCATATTTGTCAATAATGCATGTAAGTCTGAGAGACCGTCAGAGTGCCTTGTTATTGCATTCCCTTCTTAGGTGAACCACCTAACTATTTTGTATTCCCCCTAGCATCCTGAATCTACTCCTCAGTAAGCTTGTAATCAGTGCTTACACAGTTGAATGACATTACTGTTCCATTCTTTGTGGGAGTGATCAGACCTAGCATTGGGGTGCTCTGACCTAAGAGCTATTATATGTTGGGGGGGGGGGGGTTCATTTAGGTGCAAGGGCTCCAAAGCATGTTGAAGAATTTACCTTGCTGGAGGAAGGGCTACTCAAGAGACACTTTAAAATTACCCAGAATGGAAACACAAACGTGTGTGTGTGTTTTTTTAAAATATGTTACCTATGATATTTTGTATAGTTTGTGAGTTTTGTTTTTTTTTTTTTTTTTTTTGCATCCTTTTCAGTCATCACGCCACTACTTTAGCTAAAGCGTTTTAATTTAAAATGGTTAGCAAAAATGATATTTCATGGTAGTCAGCTTAAAAGTTGTTTTTTTCCTAAATCAATAAACCAAATTTCCAAACAAAAGATGGCCAAAAATGTCACTGTTATCCCTGAATGTGTTTTAATATTTTTTTTTTTTTTGCACAACACTTGGTGGTCTAAATTATATCTGAAGTTAAAAGGCTGGTTGTTTAAATCATATATATAGTGTGATTTGTGCCACTGCAGACATGTTGACATTATGCCCCCTCCTGCATATCTACAAGTGGGAAAAGAGTAGCTGCTGAGAGTTCCTGGCTCAAATCTTTCACTAATCCCTCTCCACATTACAGTGAAGGATTGTACATACCAACCAATAACTTCACTGCAGCACTGCCAGGCAATTAAATACACCATTGTTGATGTGTGATGTGATGTCTATGTGCTGTATGTAACTGGGGTGGGCATTGGCCCAGAGTCGAGGTGGACACCATTGCAACAAGCAGGAATGAGTAGCTAGCATAGCTTCCTGTGCATTATTGTGAGATAAGTGATGGGCGCATTTTCTGCACCATGTAGGCTGTTATATATGATACCCCAAAGCCCTACTGTGTATATTGTATACACAGTAGAGCTTACATATGAACCCTTATTTTGCTGTTATACGCTTAGGCGTATAATTGTGACTAATTGCAAGTGTGTAGAAAACTTAAAAATGCCTACTTTCTGTTCTGTGCCAAAATCACCCTTCCCTCATCCCCACGAATTTCTCAAACACCAATTGGTTACTTTTTCAGGCCACCCAGCTAGAGTTTTTCTGGGGAGAACACTAATAGTTTTTTGGAGTTATTGTATTGTTTATCATTTGTCATCATATTTGTGCATATTTAGCACTAAACCTATAGAAATCACACATCAGATACAAATTACAGTGCATTATACAAAAGTACACATTTACATGTTGACCATGGAAAAAAAATTTGGAGTGAGAATGTTGTGAACCGTCAAGTCATGTAGCAGGCATATTCTCCTGAGTAATGGTAAAAGAATCAATTGGACCTTAAAATGACTTGAGGTTAGTTCATGAAGTAAAGTTGTACAATTACCAAGTAGAGCAGTGTTTCCCAACCTTTTTAACATAGGGAACCCCTTGAAGTAACTTTCATGTCCTCAGGGAAACCCTAATATAATTACTAAAGCCACAGCTCATAGTACAGCACAGTAGTTTAGTGGTCAGTGTAAATACGCCCAGAAAGATTACTGGTGTCACTTAAACCAGAAAGGCACATAATGCTCATGACTCAGTTAACCCCTAGCAACCTCTTCCTTGTTTTTGTTATTTCCCTGGTGGACATGGGTTTGTTATACAAACTTAACATTAACATCAATTATTGAGCTTATACATGCCTTAGTATCCTCATACTGTAGTTTACATATATCATTCAAAATTGGACTTGGGTAAGATACCCTGTGTCGTTCAGAAGCATTAATTCTGGTTACATGGCATCTGAGTACTCACATCCCTGGGGTTATCAGGTTCCCTTGGGTATGTGCCCTGCAAGGTTCTAGTCACTCACAATATAAAAACTCTAAAACAGAGACTGATGTGTGGAGGCGCACACTGCCTTATTAAAAGGCACTTATCAGGATAGAAATATTGGAGCTATGATTGCTAAAAGCGGGGGGTGCTGTTATCCTTCTCCTTCTTACTGTCTTGTAATATTCATGTTTAGAGCAGATGCTTGAACACCTAACAGCCCCGGCTTGTTCTGGGTCAGTGATTCATCAAGTAATGAAAGCAGGGAAATGGTGACTACACCACAGAGATTTAGCAATGGTAGCTCCAATATTTCTGTCCTGACAGATACCTATTAGATGCCGCAGCAATCAGCACATTGTACCTAAACCTTCAGCTCTATCCAGCTGCCTTTCCCCATTGTATTATTTCCCCCTTTCTATCCTCCCTTGATTGTAGTAGCAGAAGTTACTTCATTCAATCTAAATGTCAATCAGTTTTGGGTGGACCAACTCCAAATGGTTAAAAAAATTTTTTATATTTTTTAGAAAATTTTTTCACGCAAAGCTGGGCTGTACAGCTTATATGTTCTAAAAAAATCGCTTTTCTTTGTGTCTTGTAGCTGGTATTAATGCATGATTTGTGTGTTATTTAGTATTTATGCGTGTTAAAAATACACGCTGAGTTCTTCGTGTTACATTCCTTCTCTTCTGTTTTGGCAAATGATGTCTAGAAATGGGACACCTGTCCAAGGTGGCCATTTAATCCTATATCAAGGAACAATCTAGAGAAACATTTGAAGAATGTGGACTTCATGTACACTTGCTCTGACAGAAGCTTTGATGAGTGATCTAAAAAAGCCGATGGGCATTGTCCTATTAAACTCCCCGGTATCAGGTTATTATTGGGATTAAACACGGTCACTCATTAATTATTAGGAACAGTGGAATCTAGTTCAAGAAGAGTAAATCCTAGATTTGCTGTGATTTTTTTTTATTAGCCCGTTGGACCAGTGACTCTAAAAAAAAAAAAAAAAAAAGAGAGATAATATCTGATTACCCTGGGCAACAGACCATTTTTTCCGTTCTTCATGTTTGTATAAAGTTCCAACCTGATCATGCCGCTGCTACAAGTTCACATATTTGTTTTGGTGTCATTCAGTGTAGTAACCTATAGACTTCACTGTTGTAGGAGCAATTAGTCGTCTTCTATGAGATGTGTGCCAGCTAGTGATAAATTTGCCTGTGACAAGTTTTGAAAGTCTGGTTTAAAGGCTTTCCTGTTAGGATGTACATTTAAATGATCCATTTCCTCAATTTTCTTCTTAGCCCCTCTATACCTGTTACAGTTTTTATATAAACAAAGTATCTGCATAGATTAGTTTTATAGCAAGGTATAAAACTAGAACTGTGTACTGATGAAAGTGTTTTTTATTACTTAGTTGTAATAATGCTCCATGAATGTGTTTTTAAACGCTGGCTTTTACAATTATATGGTCTCTTGGAGGCTTTCATGTACTCTGCCTGTCCAGATTGGAGCAGTAGATGTTATAGCTGTTAAGTGCGGGATGTTTTGATAGTCAGGGATTTCTGGTGTAACATACTTGTTAACACTCATCACAGGGATCCCCCTCAAGCAAGCGGAGAAGTCCTTTGCTGCAGCCAATAATCGAAGGTGAAACAGCATCCTTCTTCAAGGAGGTAATCCTAAGACTTCAGCTGCTTATGACAAATAACTGCTAAATCTGCATCCAAACCCTCCCCAAGCAATCAACCCCCCTAATATTGATTGTTCCCTTGTAATCAGTGCCTTGATTTCTTGCGGTGCTTCTCAGAAATCAGTAGAGTCCAGCCGGTTGTCTATGAGCTTCCATACATTGCCCACCACTTTGATTGTGTTTGCTTTTGTGTTCAGAGTTTGAGATGATTTTCACAGCTTCTTGCTTTATTTTTCCATGTTTTTGCTTTGTCTTCCTTCTTTGTTTATCTTGCACTTATGTTTGCTAAACAATATGTTTTACTTACTGCTTAAAATGATCTTTGTGGTTTAGAAGAATAAAAATGCTTTCCCTGCAGACTGCCTCATTAATGTATGATTGCTTTATATGTTTCCATCCCCATCCCCAAAAAACTTATTTTGAAGCATGCTGACCTCACCTGGATCAGACACACCCCCCTTTCCTGTTTCCCAACACACACACACACACACACACATTTTTTTCTTAAAGAATTCTTGAAGCTGCTAACAAAATGTTTATATTGTGATGTATGTTTTCCACTAGGTATTTACAAATCCCATGAGCCAGGCAGGCAGCAAGTGTACCAGAATATATTTTATCACGGTACAGAGACTAACTATAAGATTTAGCTGATTTAGGGTTAGGGGGATCCTGAATTGCCATTAGTTTGCCTATCCTCTGGTTTAGATGGAGCGTCTTTAAAACCTAGCTATAGAGCAGCCATATACAAATCAATTTGGGAAATGAAAGAGCACCTTAAGTTAAGCACAAAATACTTGATTTTGCTTTTTTTCTCAAGTTTTTAATTTGGTCCCTGGGTCCCTTTCAGCAACCAACCAAGGCAAAGTTTTATTTCTTGTGTATTACCTTTCTTAACTAGATATTCATGATCACAAGCACATATTCAACAACATTGCTTTTTAATGTGAATTGGGCTTTTCTCTTGAACAATTTGAACCTGAGTAGCCCAAAGATGAGTCCTGAATCAGTATCCAGAAAAGAGCTAATTGAGCACATGGCTGTGGATTCAAAGCTGACGTATAAAATATGTGGTTAGTTTTCTTTATTGAATTTTTTCTAAGGTAGAACATATTTTGTGGGGTTCGACATTCAGGTTTTTTCTTCTGTCTTCACCTGACGCTAAAAAGATAAAGTTTTGTCAACAAAATACACATTTTATCATGGATCCCCTACCTAGCCTAAGTTTATAGAACTAGTTTTTGCTTGTCGAAGGTTTCAGTCCCTCAGATGAAAAGATAAGATCCAGCTATGTCTATGTATATTCTCAAGCTGGAGGTTTGACAAGGGTAAAGACTTAACAATGTGACCTTATCGATGTTTAACGTAGAAGGATCATATAAAGAAAGCAATATTATTTCTTCTTCATTGGCCATAGTCAGCTCCCTGGATTTTGAGTGCAACAACATTTTTGTTACATTGCTTTATTATTTTTGAATACTGTATATTTCCAATTTTGACAAATACTTTTTCAGTAATCACAAAACACGAGACTTGGGTTTGTGCTTTAGTTTTATTTCCTCTTTTGGTTTGCAGTGGTTTATTGGTTTTCTACCGCTTATCCCCAAACTTTGCAGGTAATATTAAGCTTTGTTTTCTCCCCAATTGTTGTACAGGAGGAAGAAGAAGGATCTGAAGATGACTGCAATGTGAATAATGATTTTGCAGTAACCATGAAGCCAGGTTTTACTGTAAGAAGCTTCTTGGATCAAATTGAGGATGAAGCAGATGGCTTTGTGTCCCCGGTTGATGACAAAACCCCAACAAAGAGTAGTCAAGACCTTGGATTGGGCAATCTTCACTCTGCATCTGTGTATGTGTTGCATTTTGAAACCTTTTTTCTTAATGTATAAAAAGTGTAAACATGGATTTGTGAAATGGGGTAAAATTTTCTATGACTTGCAGGGCCTATTTAAATGTCCTTAGGACAGGAGTCTGTGGATAGGATGAACAATAGTGATCAGTATTAATATCCTCAACATCAAAACCAGTGGCTGTCTGCATGTGTAATATGGTGGTTTTCAGCTGGAATGGGATACTTAATTTGGTGTTTGTTGGCTGTTTTGGACTACATTATTTTATTAACAAAGGCAGAGCAGAAATACAGTCTACAGGACCCATTAGTGCTTGGAAAAGCACTTTAAACTAATACACTATACAGCGCTTACTTATAAAGCAGACATTGATGCTTTCTTCTTGTTTTAAAGCTTGTCACCAGTTAGTATTCAGTCAGTTGTATAACCTAATTTATATTTTGCATTATTATGTTCCGCATACAGGCCAGAACTTATTGAACAGCTCCAAGAAGCAAGGGAAGAGAAAAAGAGGATCCGAAAAAAACTAAGAGATTTTGAGGACAACTTTTTCAGACAAAATGGAAGGTGAGTGGATTGGATATACGCAGGTCATTCAGCAGTCATTTTATTCTGAGAATTCCTTGCTTGTACAAAACTTTTGCCAACCTCTGCCACTTGAAAAACCTGTCTATGCCATTATGCATTCTGAACAGACATCATGCTAATTCTAATTAGTGTCTGTGTACTGTTCACTTGCCTCTCTGCAGTATTTAGGCTTCAGGCTTGTCTTTCATTTGTCACTACAAAACTGTACGACTGTTCTGCTTGTCAGGCTTTGTTATGTTACTGCTGCTTCCAGTGCTCTAATTGTCCAGCCCCAGGTGATGACAATGTCACAAGCTATTCTTGGTTAAAAACACTATAGCTTTCTCCTTGCATCCAGTTAAGTTTTTATATTAAAATACTATGAGGTAATTCTTTAAAGAATTATCTCAATTTTTATATTAAAATCCTATGTAAAAACATCAAATCAAGTCCAAGAGTGTCTCATCTTGTTTGTCATAGGCTTTAATTTTTATTTAGGGTCTTTATCAGTAAAGAGAAAAGAACCAGGATCTTCAGGTAAAGAATCGTGCCACAAGGGTCGCCAAAGGGTACTTAGAAACCACTGGTTGTTTTAGCCCACTTCCATACACTCCTATCCAATGTTGGAATAAACCTTGAATGACCTGCATGGACAACATGTCAACATTGTTATTCATATGTTAAAGCAGTTTTTGTGTTGGCCACTGTATATTTTTTAGTACTATTGTCCCAGGAATTGTCCACAGTCTGGTTAAGAGTTAAAGATAAGTGATAGTATTACCTTTTTGTGAAAAGTTGGGGTTACCTTAAACTTCAAAAAGTCAAAAGGGAGCTGGCTAATGATTATAGGTTAGTGAATTGGTTAAGGCTTCTGAACCAGAAACATCTCATCAGTTTTGGATGCCGTTATAAGGTGGTTCTTTTAAGTTTCTCCTAGGCGTATAATCTGTTCAGACAGGTGAAGTGTTGTCTAAAATGTGTATGTGCCTAAGAACCGTGCTATGCTTTTCATCTTTTTTAGAATGCTTAGTTTTTTCAGTGTTGCATTTCAAACCCCTTTTTCATATATGTACTTTTATTCTTTATAGAAATGTTCAAAAGGAAGATCGGTCTCCAATGGTAGAAGAGTACAGCGAGTATAAACACATGAAGGCCAAAATCCGGCTGCTGGAGGTCTTAATAAGCAAACGAGGCTGTTCACAAACCGTGTAATGGGTCTTTCTTTTTTTAGCCTGGATCATTTTTTTGTTATCTCAGGACCCGAATCTCTGAGAATGAATGGATTGCCAAGAGGGGCTAACCTGTCTGAATGTGTAGAACTTGGCCTATAAAGCAGACAGTTTCAGAATGGCCGGTTTTAAATTGCACAAGGTGGCTGGAAGGGTGTCATTACCCTACTTGGCTGGATGTAATAGGAGGCCTGATACACTCCATCTCAAGGTACGACTAACAGTGAAAACAATATGCAGCCACTGGACGTATAAGTAGAGGTGGGATCTGTAGTCCAGTTCCTCTGTTTCTGCTACTTTTTTATTTTATTATAAACTGAAACTACAACTTTGGTCAAGGACCTCCCAACCGTGATCTTACACTGGTTCCAATATATTGATTTCTCATCCCAATAAGGATGGGCTTGGACATGAACCTTTGTTCTAAGGAAGGATATGAACGAATATCCTGGGCAAGCTAATACCTCATTTTAACACTACTTGGTTCTTTGTCAGTGACACTAGTCGTCATCTGTGGTATCTGATATCGAACAGCCTTGCATTAGATCTTTATAGAACCAGAGTTTCATGTTGGAAAAGCAACCGATCAAGAAGACTGAGAAGACAAAGGACATTCAAATGAGCAGTTTCTGACAACTAGCTCACACCAACTGCTTGGTCTCTGATAAACGGTTCTTACCAAATGATCTTTTGCTATGAATCTTGTCAATGTATGACATATTGATTAAGGTCTTTGGGGGTAGAGATCTGTCTGGCCCCCTCCCCTTTTTTCTGCAGCATGCACTTTCTTCTTTTTACTATGACTGTAATTTATAATGTTACATCTCCAGTTAGGCTACATGCTTTAATCAGACTTCTGTGATCCACCAATAGAAACCTATTACTTGTGTGTTTTCCTGTCCTTTTACATTTCATGTGACCTTCAAAATCACCAGGACTTGTTTTACCCATTCAGGATACCAGCAGCTCTCTGCTTGAACGTAAATATTCAAGAACTTAACTCCAGTTCTACCATTTTTAATCTCAACACTGTGGACACCTACGTACCAAAAAGATAGGACAACTCCATACAAGACTTTATAATCTCATGCGAATGATCAAACTCGCAACTCGAAAAAAAAGCTGGGGTTTGTGTACAAATTTGGAGAGAATTACCCTTTCTTTTAGGTGTTTCATGCTAGATCTTTCAAATGATCATGACACGTCATGAGGTAGAAATGAGTCTATCCTTGTAGTACAGCATTGGTCAGGAAGCTTTCATTTTTTTTAACTGCAGTTGCATTGATACTATTAACAAAAACTGTCTGACGTGTGTCAGTTATAGCAAAGTAATAGGAGAAGCCTTTGTTTTATAAAGCAAAGTACAATAACCCATACAAAAAAAAAAGAAATTAAAATGTCCTTTTCTTTAGATAAAGTAAACTGCTGATGTGTGTTTGATATTTACAGCACACAGTTGTTGGCAATATGTAAAATAAAGTCAGTGGTGACTGATGGGTTAATATCGATTCATCGGTTTTTCACATGTCACAAATAAGACATGCAAGGTACTTACTTTAGTAACTTGCTCTCCTTTTGGATGCAAAGCTTGCTGCTTCATTTCTTCAGGACCCTTTTTTTCCTTTCAAACGTGAAGACATTTCAGAGGCACATTCATAAAGCAAAATATGCTAACCTAAAACTAGCGCACAGCAAGTGAAGTCTATATGTTCAGTATTGGTAAACTTTAGCAGTAAAAACTGGTATTAATCAGATTGAGTCTCAGGCAGCTAGCATTATATATTATATGTAATCTACACTTTTCAGTCCAAAAGTTTATGTAATTGTCTTGACACTACAAAGTAGTAGTAGGACTTTCTGTAATAAGTGGCATAATTTATCTTCATACATCTAGTCCCATATTTTACTACATGAAACCAGTTATTTTATAAATAACTTTTAACAAAGAGATTGCATTATTCTGAATATACCAGACCCCCACACCTGCAATGTTGCATAGTATTTTTTTATTAGAAAATCAAACATTTTTGATGGTACTAAGTGTCTGTTTACTAATATAGGTAGCAGTTGTGTGTCCAAGCTGTAGGCATGGTGCATCCAGCCAGCTTCCAATGATATTATAGTATGTTAGGACTCCCATTGATCACAATTATTGCATTATGGTCCGGCCTCTACAGCGTAAAAGTATATTTTTGTTAGAGGTAGCAGAGCTGACTTCACGGTCAGGGAGCTGGTTTCCCTGGTAACTGCTTGCAGTTCCTACAGATTGGAGCCATAAAACCTGCTCGCTGTAAAATCATGCAAGGGAATCTTCCTACATCCTATTATTGCAGATTTTACAGTACTGATGGATCTTTAAAGTCTAGTGACAAATATTCTTTACACAAAAACATGTATATTTTTTTACACTTTAATACCACTTTCCTTTGTTAGTGGCATCCTCTTCTATCAATTCTCAAGCCAGCTCTTCCATTTCAGTATAGGATGGGTAGGTAGTCTGGCTTTGCTTTACTGAGCACAATGGTTGAGTTTTGGAAAAAGTCTCAGGTAGGTGTTTATCACTGTGTGTTTGAATCAATTTTAACCATATACACACATAGACACTGATGGGTGACAGACAATCTTGAACATGTTTTATGTAAAGTGTTTGACCAATGCCTGTAAAGGAAAATTGCAGGCTTATTTCCTAAGAGTACAAAGAGCAGTGATGATTTACAAGTGCAGCAGCAGTACGTGATAAAACAGGTTTCAGATTAATATGGGTTACTGTACTTTGCACACTGTTTGCCTTGATGAATAAGCCCATTTATTCTGTACATGCATATATTGGTGGTGATGGGAAAGATAATTGCACTTAATATTGTTTTCCAAAAGAAAATGGTTTGTTATCAAGTGTTTTTGAAAATAAATAAAAACTTGATTTGCAGAAAGAATATTTACAGGATTTTTACGTGTAGAGGCTATTTTAAACCACATGACTTCTATTAATCCACTCTTACCGATTTCCTGTTTTGATTGTTTGTCTTTATTACCTAAATGTATAAAGGGTGTATACCAACAAAATGATGTTGCTCAGCATGCTGGAATAGCAGATATAATCAATTTGTTTATAAGCTTGCTGTATTGAATAATAACCGTGATCATAACAGTTCAATCTTTGTGTGCTCTGGAAGGCTAGGACTAATGGTCAGTACACAGCAAAGCTTCCATTTTGCTTAGGGGGGTTTCTGTGCTTTGGCCATAATAATTAGTGACTATGGTTTGTCCTTCGGGTCCTTTATGTAACCTGCCCCAAATCCTGCATTCATCTGGAAAGATCTAAAAAAGTGTATTAGGTTCTAAAATCCAGTCAGCCAGTCTTTTTCATACCTGGCAGTGTTTGGAAACCTTTGTAGGACGAGTGGTAGAGAAAGATCCCACAATCTAAGAACCACTATACCGTAGGGCAGCTTTTACTTTTAGGACCGGACAGCATTGCTGTACATGAAGCTTACTTCTTAGAATCCCTATTTTTTCTGGTTTAAACTACGGGCTAATTTCTACTGCACTGTCCCACCTTTCTCTTTACGCTGTAAAATGTTCAAACTAGCAAACAAAATAAGCTAATATACAACGTATAAAGCAAACTAATTAATTTCATTTGCCATCATTGCTTCAAAATGTCTTTAAATTGGCCAAACTTATATTAGCTATAATAAAAATGTATATGCACAGACTGCATTGAGATTTATTGGCATACCCTTTTGTATACTGCACAATGGACCTGAGAGGTGGGGCGAATGAAGATACCTGGACTGAGCCCTGTGTTATAAGCTTGGCATACTTGCACTAGTGACTACAATATTTACATTCAATATTTAGGGATTATTATATTTTTAATTAAAAGAACTGCCCTTTTTTAAAAAGTTTCTCAGCTCTTGGCTAATCATGACATTAACAAATCTGTTTGCTAGGGTATAGTCATCACGTTTTAGTGGGACCCTGGACCCAAAGTATTTTATATCATTATTATTTTGTAATTATATCGGCAACAACAGCATATTTACAGAGTCTATAGTCAAGTAGCAGGGGTGTGGGTAGTCACTGAGCAATGTATCTTAGAACCCTCCCAATAGACCTTTATTGCAACAGTAACCCAGCAGCCCTAACCTGCAGGAAGATCATCCATGTCAGGGACCAAAGCTGTTCTTGCTTTTTGTCTCCTCCTCTAATGACTAAGAATGGCTTACAGATAGAGGGTATTATAGTGTTACTTTGTAACAACTTGCAACATTTAGTTTTACTGTTTTGTGGCTAGTAGAGAGCATTTTTGATTCATGAATGATGAATGAGGCCTATTTTAAGAAGTCACTGTCCAATGCAGTTTTCAAACTTTAAGCCCCTCAAAAAATATCTGATCTGATGCATGCCAGTTCTAGTTGGTGGCAAACAAAGGGTTTGGTAAAAAGAGCTTATGTGGCTTGTATTTTTTCTGATAAGGTTACAGCATGGAGGTTTGGTTGGGAGAACACGTTATAAGGCATTGAATTTCATCCAAAGACATATTGGCCTTAGCAACTGTTGTTCTGTGATATCAATATCTTGTTATGTAATCACACACCCACGGTCATACTGTATACAGAACTACATCTGACTGTTTATATATGCTTTGTAATATACCGGCAATGTGCTTGGTTATAAATATATATAAATAAATGTGTGTGTATGTATGTATATGTATGTATGTATGTATATATATATATATATATATATATATTCACACACAAATATACAAATTGCAGTGGATTGAAAATTTTGCAACTCCAAGTAGCAGAAACTGGTGATTTTAGAGCTTCAATGAAAACAATATATTAAACAGCCATTGATAATATTGTATGTTGCACAACAATTGTACAATGCTCTTAACTATGTATGTTTTGGACCTTCGAGTTCCATGCTCATAGTATTTTCAAGCTGTTTTGTATGGAATGGATAGATATGTCTTTTTGTATGTGTATCAGAAAGAGAACCAAGTGTACATTTTGTATTTTGTATAAAAAATAAAAGCTATTTTTGAATGCAGCAAATGTGGATGATTTAAAGGTATGTGACAATGGTAACATTGTCTGTATTGTGTCCCCCACAGGGAAATTCTCATCTTTATCACTGGGAGAGAGATAAATGGAACTCTTCTTAAAAGGGACAACAAACTGTGCTTTAAACCTGACAGATTTCTGATGAACAATTCAGTGTACCCACATGCCCAACCACTGGGCTGCAGACGGAAAGCAGGCTGCGGTCATCCTGGTTTGCTGTGAGAGGAAGGATCTGTGTCTTTTCTCCTGTCTTCATTTGTGTGATTGGCTTGAACCAAATGACAGGAGAGAGGACACAGATCCTTCAACCCTGCCTTCCACAACTCCACCCCCTCCCACCAGTTTGTGGTGCAGAGAAAGGTTCAGGACCATTGTTCTAAATTATGGCCTGCGGGCCACATCCTGCCCGAGGAGCTGTCACATCTGGACCTCTCCTCTCCAGGTTGTGCTGCGAGAGGGAGTTACTCCCCGACCATGTTGTACTGTGAGATATTCGTACAGCAGCAACATGAGATCTGTGTCTGTTGTTCAAGCAGCTGTCATTATCCCCAAGTCCTCATATCTTCTTCACTGATTGTCATAGAAATTAGAAATTTTCAGGGTACACACGGGACCCTAAGAGCTGCAAAACTAAATTTAAACACTGTCTACGTGTAACAAGTTGCCAGATAGGGGGTCACAAGCAAAAAATTCTAACAGGGATTTTTTCACATTAGGTGGGCTATTTCAAGACCAGGGTCCCTAAATTGAGTTTGCATGTTGTGGACCCCTGGGGGCAACTCGCATGTCAATGAAAAACAGGGTACTGCCAATTGTCTGTGCCCTGTGGTACCCCTAAAGTTCACAAAACTGCAAGGCTGCATTCAGGTTGGCGGTAAGGTTGCAATGCGGTTACCCCTTCCTCGTGTAAAATTTCATCACTACCGTGCCATCACAAAATATGAAAAACTATTCCAGTCATACTGTGCTGGCCATTTACCTTCTGTGAATCCCAAGATCTCTAACAGTAGAGGAAGGGAAATGTAGGATAAAATCCCACAAATTGTATCCCTACCATGTGCCCTGTCACATATAATCTTATTAGTTTATCTTTGAATCCCAATTTCTCCTGAAAGGGAGCTGTAGGTATAATAAAATGTAGGATAAGTGGGGGGTTCTTGTGGCTAACTCTCCCTAAAATTTTCTAGCTGCAGCGCCATCACATCACAGAAAAACTATACCTGTCATACCATCCTACCCTGTCACACATAGCTGGTCACTTAACTTCTGTCAACCCTAATTTCTCAGGAACAGGAGATGTACAGCCCTTAAGATGATCCAAGAAGTTTGCATTGCAGAGATTTCTTGATTTGTCATTACTTTTATTTAGTGCATGTATAATATGGTAACTAAAAACATTTCAATTAAAATTAAAACTATTCTAGTTTAAACATACATCTTTAATGTTTATTTGCATTGTGGCCCATGAGTTTTATCCCGATGTCGGGTGAAAAAAGCTTAGGCACTGCTGTTCTAAATCATTACAAACCTAAAGTATGAAGTGCTGTGCTGAAGTGCTGTGTAACCAATGGATTTTTCATAATAAAGAATTTAATCTACTGGATCCCACTGTTATTTGTCTTTTACACACAGTGACAAAGACAAAGGGATGGAAAAACATTTTCTATGGTATAAGCAGTGACTGAAAATATCACCATTTGCTGTAAATTGCTGACATTGCACCTGAAAGATTGCCCCCATTTGGTAGTATTGCCATGTAAACAAGTAGCTGTCTATTAGACTTCTAGATTCTTCTAATTCTTTAAGTCACTTAGAACTCAGTGGATTGGTTTTCATACAGATGACATAGAAAAATGTGACCTTCGCTACGCCTTCCTTTTGGCTTTATACCTCTACAAGGTTTATAAATCAGGAGGAGGTGTGAACCTCTTTATTCTTGGCTTAGTTTAGGTTTCATGAACACTGGGGTACCTAATTCATAGGATTCCATACTGTCCTATACCTGGAGCATAACAAGACTACTTAGCCACATGTGGATACAAGTCCTCTGAAAAAGAAATCCTGGCTTGCATGGGTATCTTAACTTATTTTTCATATACAGTCATAGGAAAAGAAAGTACATACTCTTTCAATGCTAAATTTTGGGTATCCAGACATAAGAAAAGAATACTGAGGCAAATACAACCACACATGAACAACACATAAAATTAGACAGTGACATTTATTTAACAAAAACAAAGTCAAAATGCATAATCAGTGTGTGATACATTATACTCTTACCACTTACATAGGAATGAAGAAGGTAAGTAGCAGACGTTTTGGCAGTTTGCTGATCTGAGCATTCAGGTGTGTGTTAACACTATACCAAGGAGGAAAGACATCAGCAATGATTTTAGGGAAACAATTGTTGCTACCCATCGGTTTGGGAAGGGTTGTAAGGCCATTTCTGAATATTTTAAAATTCATATTTGTACAGTGAGAATGATCATTATTGAAAAACAAGGAAGTTACCAATCCTCACAACAGCGGATGTCCTAGCAAATTCAGCCCAACGTCAAACCGTACAATGCTCAGAAAAAAAAAAAAAGTGTTACATCTCGGACTCTACAGGCCTCAGCATGGTAAATGTTAAAAACTTAACTAGTATGGTTTGTTTGGAAAGGTTACTAGGGGAAAGTCTCTTCTTTCTAAAACCAAACACAGCAGAAAACTTCATAACTGTCAAGCACAATGATGCATGGGTTATGACTTGGGCTAGTTTACAGCTACAGGGCCTCCTGACACCTTGCAGTCAATAATTTGACTGTGAACTCCTTAGTATACCACAGTATTCTAAAGTCAAATGTGAGGTTGTCTCTGCAGCAGCTAAAGCTTGTCCGAAAATGGGCCATGCAGTAAAACAATAATCCAAAGCATAGGTGGTGTCCCTTTCCTGCAATAAAATCACATTATTAATAAACAGGATTTATATAGCGCCAACATATTAGGCAGAGCTGTACATTAAATAGTGGTTGCAAATGACAGATAGATAGACAGTCACACAGGAGCAGGGGAGGACCCTGCCCCAAAGAGCTTACAATCTAGTAGGTGGGGGAATTAACACACAATAGGAGGGGAAATACCTTACCTACCTGATTTTTAAAACACACTCCGCTGTCCCTGTTCCTTTGCAGGGTTCTGTCATCTTTTTCCTTTTCTTCCTTGTTTTAAACTACAGCCATCTTGATTGACTGGTCCGGAATGATGTAACTCTCGCTCAAGTGCACAGAATTTCATTCAGACCCAGCCTCTGCAGGGGAAGCCTGGCTTCCTTCGCTGAGCTGCTCATATACAGCCATATTTTGACAGAAGAGGATGGTGATCAGGCAGGTAGGAATGCTTACTGCAGAAGGGACAAGATGCAGAAACTTTAAAGGAGCACTCTGAAATCTTCCTACCCTAACATGGATTCTTTAAACCCATAGGTGGCCATGACTCATTGCATATTATTTGGATGCTGTTCTTGCTATGGGTTTATGAAAAAGTGTTTACTTGAAGTTATAGTTCTTTCAAATCCTAATATAGAACTCTGCCTTTAAACTAGATCCCATAACAAAGAGATGTTTCAGTCTTTAGTTATCCTGTGGTCACCTAGTCAACTTTATATTGTGTGAACTTGGCACAGTCTTGTAACATTGCCTCTGGGTTTTTTTCAGCTTTAATTCTCAGAAATACTTTACAACCTTCTGGGAATGAGCGGGGAACAGGAAATGTTAAGTCAGATGAAAAATCCAATGAAAGACACGTTCTCATTCATTTGAGTAAAGATCTCACAAAATACTTACCAAGATTAGAACCTATATAATCACAAACTGACCTCAATATTTTACAGTAAGCTGAAAACAATGACAACAATATCTTACTCCAGAGAGCCGGGCACGTGAAAATAACTTCTGACTAAGGTCATTTGTTAGATGGCTGATTATTTCTGACCTTTTCTGTTGTTGGTACAGCTTCAGAATATTTAATGCGCTGTTGGTGCTAGAATGTTTACCCATTACTGGTTAATGATCCTTAGAGGTAATTTTTTACAAAAGTGAAATACAAGTCAGTGGATTGTTCAATAAATAATACAATGCTGTGCTGAAATAAAAATGAATTATATTATAAAGCACTATGTGACTGCAAAGTGCAGTTTTTTATGTAGCAAGTTCATTCAAACAACCAAACTTGTCCATGCTATAGACTCCCAAAATGAAAGAACTCAAAATTAAAAAAATCAAAAAAACTTTCACCCCTTATTACAGGAAGATCTGAATGTACTTGTCCTCCCACTCACTATTTCTCTTTTGTCATGAGTGAGACATACAAACATAACCATTCAGCTCAAAAGATAATGGTTTGCATGGTGTAAAAGACATTAAACCGTTTATTACATAAAAACTAACATTATTCCAATGTGCTATTTAAGGACTGATCATTGTACCAATGCCACTATACTCTCCAATGGAACATAGATACCCACCTGTCTCCAGGTATGACACTGACTCTGCCCAACATGTTTCATGTTAAAGCACTAAAATCTAAAAGATACCACTGCTGAAAATACTGCTAAGAATACAAGTTGCTGTTTCTGGCTTTGTACTTTTCTAAGTTATTCACCTTGAAACAAGCATACAGATATTGGAATGAACAAAATTCCAATTCTAGTACCCTGTGGAAAAAGCATCAATAATAACTACAGTGGCCTGTAATTTATGTAGCTTGCATGGATAAGCTTCTCATTGTGCTGTATTTTACCCATAACACTAGGATTTGGCAAACCTCTCTGTACCAACTTGTTTGACACAATACACATTGGCTGTAGAGAGAATGTAAGTCTATGTAGATTTGTATTAGCCTAGATGAAGGTGGTTTCTTGCCCTCCCAGGTTCTCAAGCAGCCATTTTGTATGTTTTATAAGGTCTGTAAGTCTTTACAATAATCATCTCTAAACTGTATGAAAAAAGTGTAGTTCATAACAATTTACATCCCTTCTTACTTTTGGAAAGCAGAACTGAAATTTGGCACATTGAATATGCTGCAGGTTTACATTTCAGACAACTATCAGTCCAATAAAGTATGCAGAAACACCAGATTTAAAAAAAAAAACATTTTTATTTGAAGGCTTGATTATGATATTCTACATAACTCAAAGTAATGTTGTGATTTCCCTTTACATTGCACCACAGTCATTCTTTTAAACATGGCAGTATTTTTCATGTTTACAAATTATCAACATATGAAACTTTGAGATACAGTTGGTAAATTACAGAAAGTGCATGATATACTTTATCTGATACAGGATTGAAAATGATGTGTAAATAATCAGAACAGTCTGTGTGATCAGACAATACTGCATTGAACTCGGAGAATCTGTCCCTGGTAGTATCATTTACAGAAATGTTCTTACAGTATAACCTGCAAAGGCCTGCAACAGTGTGTATTGATATTTGTGGCAATGTTTTGTGTGCCAGCTCTAGACCAGCGCTGTTTGTGTTCTGCATAGGAAAAACTAGATGTGTCCATATAAAAGATAAAATATGGATCCATCAAAAACCTCTCTATGAGCTTGTTGTCAAACATAGGAGCATGGTAAATGTTTGGTCACTTTTCTGGGGTGTTCTAATGTGTTCTTGTGTTCTAATAATCCAATCAGCGTTCATTAACACTGAACCATCTACCCATGTAGACTGCAGTAGTTTTCCATAGGAACACATTAAGATGAGGAAGAACATTGGAGAAACATCAGTACTCTCTCAGATACCACAAAACATTCCTGCAAATAAGTGTACTAACCATGATTACAGAAAGAGACCAATCAGCAACCAATGCTCTTTATGCACCACTTAACAGGGAACTCCAAGAGAGAACAACAGCTGAGATTTAATCAAAGTTTTCAAAAACTATACAATTCTTAAACCTAAAATAGATTTAAAATGGCTATTTAGATGAAGGATGGATGTTTCATAATTGCTCAGTGCTCACAGACCAACTTAAATCAAACATAGACCATCCAGTCCTGCTTTAGCAAAGCTGAAAAAAATGTCACATTTTAATAAAACGGCTTTTACCAAACAAACATAAAAAATGGCAACGACAAAAGAGATCACTTAAAAGAAAGACAAAACAAAATCATAAAAAAGTGAAAATATTGGGAATTTTTCCCACATGGGATTTCTTCTTTACATTTTGGTTCTTTTACAAAAATAGAAACAGGACAATTTCTTTTAAAATGTATACAACATTGGGTGTATTTTACAATAATATTAAATAAGCCCATAAGAGGTAAAGTGCATTTTAATCAAGGGAAGCTCAGAAACAAAAGGCTACTTCTTAAGCTAGGCTGAAGCCCTCATAATGATCTATGGCTTGATTGAGTCTTTTCCTGAGGGTTTCCTTGTTGCTGTACTTGGGTAGGTCCAGCAGGTTGTAGCATGTGTGTGCCACAGGTAGGTAGTCCTCACTGCTGGATGTGGACTGGATAATGATATGGAGGCTGGACATGCCATAGATAGGGATACGGTCACTGCCGGTGAGAAACACTGAGAAGACAACAAGTTAGAATTAAATGGATTACAAGCGAAGAAGTATTCAGGTTTTGTTATGGTGTTTTTACTGTGTAAAATGTATTACTACTTAATATTTTCTATTTACAGCCTGTGTTAATTATGGCATGGCGATGGGAACGACCAAGGCCCTTTATAAAGCTACTCTGAAGCTAGACTTATTAACAATTTAGGCACTATGGGGCATGCAGAACATGCAACTTACTCCCAGAGAATGGCCACTCAGGCACCCAGAGCTGTCATAAGGGACCATGAGGGGTTCTCAGCCCTGTGTAAGTTTCAAGTCTCAACCTGGATCCTATGCAGAGCTTCTACATCAGAGAGGTGGGGCCAACATTATAAGTATAAGTAAAACATGCCAATGACATTCACCTATTTGCTTCCTTTCTGATATCCCATCATCTAATATACCACCTTCATGCTAGGAACTTACTAACATTTCTGTAAAATCGCATTAAATCTACTATTCATGCTATATTTAAATACTGAGCATTTAAAAATATACAATGCTCTATATCCACTATACCTGCACAATCTCTTACATAAAAAATAAATGCATAGCTTACACAGAAACTTTTTCTTCTGCTCCAGGGAGAATTCATGGAATGTTTCCCAGAACATCCTCATCGTTGGGTGCTCTGCGGAGTAGTCCCCCTTGTAGATGGCATTCTAGAAAAAAAACAACACAAAAATAAAGTCTTGCTTTTTGTAGCTCACTAGCTTTCATGTGTATTCCAATAATAAACCTTTGTAAAGGTCTACACAATACTACAATATAAAACATATACTGTAAATATATACACATACATTAATACCCAATTCTGTAAGTGCTGTTTCTTCACTCTGTGCTGCAGTCAAAGCATATTTATTATTGTCTTAATCTCCATTTTTCAGGAGGTTTTGTTTTAGAAGCCGAGTGCCAAAAGTTACCTAAATTACCCCAGTATCCTGTGCCTTCATGCTCACCTCTTCTAGTTCCTGCCAGTTGTAGTTGCTGCTCCCAACAACCATGGCTCTCAGTTCAGATGGCTGGAACAGCTCCAGCACTTTCCCACCGCAGACTTTAAGGAATCCCGTAGAGAATGCCTCATACCATTCCTGCACTGACTGGTTAAATACATAGTTGACATAAGCGTCAACAAACTCCTGCCTGAAATAAAAAAACAGGGAATTAAATAATCAATATATTTTAAATTGTGTATAAAATAATTCAAATTAAGGTTCCTAAATCAAGTAGTGGTGTCTGCATGACATTGCTCAGACACTGCCCTGTAAATCTTTGCTAAAAAATGTCTTATACGCAGCCAGCCTTATGGATGGATTTGGCCGGCTTTCTTATTTACCTGCATTATCTGTACACTGTATTTTCATGTAACAAACCTGTTGTCTTCCTTTACAGTGATTTTGTCTCCTCCAGGCACCAGAGGTTTCATTTCAGTCAGGCCGTAACTTTCCCGACATATCTAAAAAACACAAACATTAAAACGTTACAAATATTGCAAAGGAAAACTGGTAAGGCTGATAACACTGTTTGGGATTTCAGATAATTACACAGAAAGTTAGAAAGATTTCAAGCATCAATAGATATTTTTCTGTATATGAAGAAAATGTACTAAGTCTAAAATAAAAAAAAAAGTAAAGCAGTCACCTTATTTATCTATATATGACTTTTTTGTTCTTGAGTTTGAATTTCTTAATTTGAATTTGAGAATTAGCATTAGCACACAGAGAAGTGGTTATAAGACAATGTGATCTTCCACCTCGCATGATCCTCTAGTTACACTATAACAATAAAAGTCATCAGCAGAAAGTTATTGTGTATAGTAACATTATTATATTGTAATGTCCAACAGAGATCCTTACTGTAAAATTAAGGCAGAAAGTTTCCTCAACATCTTCTCCTGGATAGTCTAGAAGTTGTTGTAGGCTCCTAGAGGGATGACAGAATAATATTAATACACACAGAAACAAATGGCTTAGGACTTTTGGGTTAATTCATAAATCAGCAGTATGACTGCATCACAAGAAAACCCATAATGTTGCACAAAGGCAGCTCCATGATTGGATAAGAGCACAGCCATGAGATCTATCACATTACTGTCTTCTCTAGTTCTCTAATAATCTTTAGCCAATCACAGCCAATTATCAGCTCTATCTATATCGTGGTCCTTCATCTGGTTACAACCGTGGCCCCAGGGCTGGTCATGTGACATGCTGCTTATGGGAGAACAGACTTATGATCTCCAAAAAAGTAATTATTTCAATGTCTCATTTAGAATGTATTTGAAGAATAATACATGGCTGTCACAACTGCTTATTTGTTCTTAGGTGTACTGATTAAAGAGCATTTACATATGCTTGCCTGATATTTATGTACTTTACGTTACTTAAAGACAACTTTTAGATATTTGGATATTCAAATTAAATATTCCTAATGCAAAAAGTTTACCAAATATCTGCCCGTGTCAGATTGCTATACAACCTGCTCCACATACCTTCCTTCTGTGGGTGACAACTCCTTGAGGTCCTCTAAGTTTGCTGGAACATTCAGGAGCTTCTTATACAGCACTAATGGGAAATGAAGATCAACCACTGTGAAGTTATAGATGGCTAAACCACACATGATGCCGATCAGATGGAACCAGTTATGTTCTACAAAACACTAGAGGAAAAACAACATGGTAAGAACCAATTCATGAAAAGCAGTTTCAAGAATAATTACCAGGTGGTTGCATTCACACTTACAAACAATCAGTCAATGCTTATATGAGCTTATCATTTACTAAATAAAAACAGTCAATTGTATTCAAGAGTTGTTAAGAGTGGAGTACAGTTATTATTAAAGTTGTTAGTTTTTATAAATAGGCTGCTATATTAAAATCCCTGTTTTTTGTTTCACCGCATTTAAGGGGAACTAGTTCAAATTTTAGTTGGGACTCTCTGTCTAGCTTTATCATTGCTCGATATTAAAGCGTACCTAAACTCAGAACTTTCACTTTACATAAAAGGGTAGACAACCCTTATGGTATGTTAAAATTCTGTTGTTTTTTTTTTTTTAAGTGCAACCGCTCCTAATTCTCGACCATCTAGGCGATCGAGAATGAATGGGAGCGCAAAGCCTCCCGGGATACCTACATCAGGCATTCTGAGAGCATCCTGGGCATGAGTAAAAGGAGCCTTTTCGTGGGGGGGAAAAAATTTGCTGATCCCACGCATGCGCAATGAGGTCGCCAAGTTTTTTTTTTTTCCATCCTACGTCACCCGATCTCGTGCCTAGGTCAGGTGACGTAGGATGAGAAACCCGGAAGAAAAAAACGAAGATGGTGGCGACCCGGCTCGCGAACAGATGCTGGGATGATGCGGGACCCAGTGGAAGAGACCTCCAGATGGATTAAACTGCCCTGCGGGATTGAAGATAAGTGTATTTTTTTTTGTTTCAGACACTTTTGGGTTTAGTTCCTTTAAAAATAAAGAAGCGGTCTGATCAGCTGTTGGCAGACTTTCAGACTACTTATAATTGCAACAATGAAAGTGCCTGGGAACTTGACTTTACAATGTTATAAATAAAGCGGTCCTGTTTGGTAGTTTTAAAGGCGGACTAAATGCAATTTAATTGAATATTTCACTTTAATAGAAATCATATACATTGTTTCAATAACTTGAATAAGTTGAAATAAGTGTAATAACACGTGTCATTTTATCTATTCCCAACCTGTATGCTGCTAAGGAGATTTAATGATGTTAATAGGAGATAGTTATGTCAAACTGCAAAATTCAGCATTCCCCAGAAGGCCGGGCTGTTAGTGTAATAGGGATTTACAGCTTGAGTACTGGTCTTGGGACCGGAACCTTTCTCCAAGTTACAGCACAAAGGGGTAAAAAGTGAGTTTTTTTATCAAATGCAAAAGAAAAAGGGATGAACAATACTGAGAGTAAATGCTTATGCAGAAGTACAAATTGAGAAATATGTCACAAAATCACAATGTTAAAGTGAACCTGTCGAAGAGATAAACGTGCCTTGATTTTTATTTGATCTATTTCCTGAGTGTGCACTTGTTCTGGAGAAGTGACTATACTCATAAAAAAGCTGGGCATTTGTATCTAAACCGGAGCCAGGGAGTGAATAAATAGCTCTTCCATCGGTGAATTCCAGTATTTTGTTTTAGGAGAAATTTCTTTGGCCATAAGTTTGCTGTAATACACGTAGCTGCTGTTCCTCCCCATTCAGCAGTTGTGCTATTCAATTACTTCTGACATAACACATTGTATATGCATACTGTTGGTACAACTAGTGTTATGTCAGCAATCATTTATTATTAAAGTGTTTCCTTATTTAAAACATTTAAAATATTAAAACAGCCCATTCAGAAAGTGAAAATCAGCATGAATTAATGTACTGCAACCTGGAGATCTGGTGTTTACACATGAATCTCCACTGTTCTAGGCTTTTTGGTTTTATTTGTGGTTTTGAGACCTTAATAGCATTTTCTACTGTACCCAATGTTTTCCATCCATTAAGGAAAATGATACAGATAAAATAAGCAGGGTGCCCAAACACTAACTTATTTTCTTGGAGCTTTAGGCATATGTTAAGTTACAGATACACATCAATGTTTTGCAGCTTGGATTTTAGCCTGCTCAGTGTGCCAACTGGAAGGAGGAGGAAGTTTTCCCATAATCTTGCAATAGTGTAAGAAAGTAAGAACTTTTAGGTGGGGATGTGGCAGAACATTTGGAGAACTCTATATGCAATGCTGCACAGAAGTGGGTGCAAAGCTTTAGAAAGCATTTAGAGTATCTGCTGAGCAAAGCTGTAAAATAATTTATTATCATTTAATAGGTTGTATAAAGCTAATGCACTTACTATGTCTGAAAACCAGAGCAGGTTGGATTCTGGGTAGACTGTAAACATTCCGTAGATGGGGTTCAGGAGTTCTTTGAGAAGCAAAAGAAAGAATTCTTTACTAACGCCTCCATCATCCACGGCCTCTTCACCATCAAATATCACCTGCAGGGAACATTCACAAAATATTTAATAATGATGTTAAAAGAAAAAAAAAGGAGCACACAAGGAAGTATCATGGAAGGCAGTTTCCAATTTGAGCAAGAAAAATCTGGGAAGCCCCTAACTTCCTAAAAAGAGACTGAGTAAGGCCATTTTATTGTACTCATTGAAAAGTATTTAACATGGATATTTACTATAGATGTCATAGAAGGCAGTCATACATGGACTAATGTTTGTGCAAGTGACGGGATATTAGATGTATCTGCGAAAGCAATTTAACACATGAATAAGCAATTCAACCTAGCTATAGGCTTGATTTAAACTAAATCAATGTAAATAGAACCCTTGGATGGCTGAGTTTATAAAAATGATGTAGAAAAAAAGTTAATAGTTGGAAAACTCATGCATTTGTGTCCATAAATTATCCAAATCACTTCAATTTTTACCATTCATTGCTATACAGGTAAAGCATGCAGCGATTGCAATGAAACAGAAAAGAAGTTTGTCCTTCCTCACAATCAATCAATAAAGTGATAAAGTAGGGAGCACACATGTACAAAAGTTGATTAGCATAAAAGTTCCACATCTTTATTATTTCACAGTTGAAAAATTGTGCATATTGCAGTGGTTACATAAACCAAAAGAAACATGTATACAGACAGTCTTTTTTATCAATTTCAACTACAATACAGAACTGATAAACTAGAATTCTGATGCGTTTCGCAGGTAATTCTCCTGCTACTTCAGGGGAGAAGGGTTGGTGGAGAATCTTTACTCTAAAAAGTATTAACGTGTGTTCAGGTAAGTCAGAGCTGTTTCTCAGAATTTCTCTCTTATCCTTTTGGTGCTGCTCTCACTGTGATAGCTGCTGTGCCGGACTTGTGTGAAGATATTACATTTGTGTGTAGGACATTGCATTCTGTAAGTGTTTTGCATATATTTTAAATTAATGATTGTTGTAATTCTGAGAAACACAGAGTAATCTGAGAAATATGGTGATTCCTCAATGCCTCAACAATAGGGATCAGATGGCAAACTTATACCTGCACTGTAGCTGCATATACAATATATGTACATGTAAATGTCAAAAATGTGTCACAGAAAAAATGTTAATATAGTAATAGTATGAAAGCAACAGAAACAGTTTTAATGAATAGGGACTGGCTGCTACAGGCATCTCCGTTTTTAAAACACAATAGTACCGTTAATATTTGACTTGCCGTGCCTTTGTAAGGATGGCTTGATATATTTACCTACCTTCAAAGGCTTCTTCAAATCTACATCAGAGTGGATACTCAGCTCCCTCAGGGCATCTGCCACCAAGCTGGCCCTTCTTACATGGAGGACCAGGAAAGGGTTCCTGGCCAGAGTGGGCTCCAGAGACAGCAGTGTGAACACATTTTGTAGATTAGCGCCATTCACCGCCACCTATGTAAAAAAACAAAGGTTTCTATTCAGATCATCTTAGAAGCTAAAAGGATATATGGCTTTAACTGCAGTTTAAATATACCGAAGAAGAGTTGTCTATGTCCAGCTTGCTGTATATGCCTCTAAAATACAGTACAAGCATATATATTCTATTCACCCACCAATTTGTTAACCAGCAACGTTTAGCAAGTCCAGAGCAGGGGAATCCCCTAATGCATCATGGGCACAAAGCCTTTTACATGTTCTCAGTTTCCTAATTAACTCTACATGCCTCAAAGTGTGTGAACTCCATAGTTATTTCTTTATTTTGCTTTTTTGTATTTTTTTTGCAAAGATTTACAGATAAAGTGATATTTTTGAGCCCATTGTAAAAAATAACAAGATCAATTTACCTAGCCCTATGATACTAAATTGTTGTGGTTTTACAGGACATGGTTTCCTATTGAAATGTAACTTTTTGGAAGACCATTTTCAACACAACTGAAAATGCCAGCTAGATCAGTTATTAGTACACAGAAGTGATGTCAGATTGATTGCTAGTGTGGCTTGCAGCAGGGCACCACCCAATGTAAAAAAGTCCACATTAAAGGTGAACTACAAACCCATGTATATTATATGTATATAATATATTATATTATATGTATATTCTGTGTAAATCATGGAAGTTTAAACTCAATCCTAAAGCAGAAGTAAAGTATTTTAACTCCACCCCAACCCAACACACACAAAATAGAAGAGTTTATTTATTTGGCTGCCATTCAACCCAAGCCCTAGAACATCTAGTTGTGGAAAATACAAAGCCCACTAAGCCTACTTAGATTTAGAGCATGTCCCAAGCTATTTTAGGAAATATACATGTAATGATATAATAAAACTGATTTACGTTAGGTACCTGCATCTGTAGTTCCGCGTCGGTCTGTAACATTTTGGTCTTGGCTGGAGCATCAAACACAAATGGATAAGAACAGAGCGTCACTGAATCCTGGAGAGAGACAGAGATAAAACACATACACTATCTGAAGTAGTCATGATTGTGTGGACGAGGCCAGTGTTGTGTTATAGCCAGATATAAATAAAACAAATAGCAGATAAAGATGATCCAGTAAAAAGAATATGCACCATATTCCACAGTCCAGCAGTTTTATTTCTCAGTTATAATGACCCTTCCCCATTTCTCTGAATGAGCTACAATAGATCCCCTTTTAGCAAGATCATTGTGTACAGTGCAGGACCAGCAGATACTGCATTGGAAATGACTCAACAGTGCCTAGAATCTATCTACTTTAGACTACCCAGTAGTAAACCATGTATTATATTCTTCATCAGCAGGAAGTATTGGTAATAATTTTAATTTATGTCCAGAGTTCTATTTTAATTAAAATTAGAATGTATTTTCAGTGCATTTTTTATTACTAGTGTCTTTCACATTTTTACATGCACAATGTTTTGTTATTAAATAATAAATTTAGAGATTTGTAGATTAGGAGTTCTGCATCAAACTGGTATTATTCAGGTTTCTTGCTTAACTAAGATTAGCCCCACAGGCAGTGCACTGTTTTTAAAGGAAGACATAAACCGGCCATACACTTTAAATCGAATTAAGCAATTTTCTTTTGAATTACCAACAATTCAGTAGCATGAGAACACACATAAATAGATCCCAAATGAGAAAATTGTTAATGTGGGGCTTCTATTACACAGTTATACAAAATCCAAAGGGTGCTTAAAATAATTTGCACAGTCAGACTGATTGGCCAACTATTGAAATGTATTATTGTAAGAAGCAGTATAACGCCATCATCTGTAGCACCATACAAGCCATGTGCCTACATAAAATCATAAAAACAGGGTGGGTATTACATTAACATATGTTGATATAATTATTTTTATTTTGTTGTTTGATTAAACTTTTATATCTAATAAAAAAAGATAGAAAATTAGACGTTTTTTATAATAAACTCATGTGAAAGATAGCATTCCCTGTCTGAACACCTAATGTGTGAATGGTGTGATATTATACAACTTCACTGCAGTGAAAAATAAAGGACGAGTGTGAATGAGGAAAGAGGGTGCATAGGCAGAGGACATTATCATACCTCATTAAAAACAACTTATTCAATGACTCATAATATATTCTTCTATTGCAAGCTGATACATTAATACGCTACACAAACAAAAACACAGATAACAAAACATATTACCTGCATAATGGAAGCACGCACCTTCTGTGAAGATAAAAACAAAAAAACAATATTGTTACCATCTATTTATTATTAACAGGGGTGATATTATTACAAACAAGGATGGTAAGATGGGTGTACAGACATATCCAGCTCAGAAAAAAAAACACACAGGAACATTTTCATGATTTTATATTACATCCAGATGGTTACTGAATGGAGATGTATGCTAAGAAAATATTAAGGTGTTTCCAACCAAAATAGGAAAGCATAATACTAAGGGTCTGTGCTCACATATGAAGTATACATTAGGTACATTCAGAGATTATTCAGAATTTGTAGATGAGTGCATGTGACCGGCTTCATGAAGCTTTTACATTCCTATTGACTTGTATGGGGAAAGAAGAAGAATGGACATGAACAAAACCCTGTCCTTGCCCTAAAGCTGGACTAACCAGTTACACATACCAATCCTGCTTGGTTCAGGAACCACATGAGGTAATCTTCTTGGATGTCCACCAGGCTCGATATCTCTGGGATATAGAATTTATCATGCTCCACATGCTGCACCTTCACATTTACCTGGAAACAAAATGAAACTTTTGCTTTGTAATCATATAAAAAGAGTGCAAAATGCTCCATCTAAAACGAAACAGCTTTTTTAGATCAGAGAAATTGGACCTGTAGATTTACTACAGATAAATGGTAAACATTATAATATAAATAAACTCTGTGTTTATTTATTCATACCAAAGATAACTAGTTAGTAAAGTGGAACTCTAGGCAAACTTTTTAGCAGGGACACAGACAGCAATAAAACCCAATAAAGGTTTAACCTTTCCCTGTTATATCTTAAACAATATTTTTGGATTGAGCTCAATTTTAAAAAGCAGAAGGGATACCCCAGTCCTTCAGAATTCACTATGACTCTCAATTGACATAGCAGAACCAGCTGTCAAACTGACAGTAAAATCTCACATATTAGACCCAGTTGATCCTTCTCTCCATGTAATCTGCAGGATTGTTTACTCAGAAGAACTGAGAGCAGTAGAAGCTGTGCCTTGCAACCAAAAAGCCTCAGACAAAACCATTTCTTATCCCTGTTGGACCAACCTGGGATATTAATGGTTGAGTGATACGTTTTCTAAACAATGGTGTTTTATCATAACAAGGTTCTGTGCACTGTTACAGATCCTTGCAGCATGCCCCTTTATAAAAACGTGATCACCTCTATAAAATATTTCTATCTCCGTGTCTTATAATCACCTTGTGTAGCTTTTCCAGGAGCCTGAGAGCAGCTGTGATATAGCTGGTGAACAGCACAGGGATCAGCAAAGTCTTTCGTCCATTCAGAAGATAGACCACCGCTCCTTTATAAAGGTCGATTAATCTGAAAAAGTAGTTTGGGCAAACCTGAGACCACCAATTATCTAAATAGATAAAAAAATAAATGAATGAATATTACATGAATTATAAAAAATAACATTAAACATTGCTATAATCTAGCTATAAATACTGTCTAAGTCTTCCTGTAGTATTACTGGCTATCCTATAAATATAGATGTACCTGGGGTTTGGTTTGAACATAACCAAGGTAAGAATAAAACAGTACTACTGAAATAATGTTTGTACTCTTTCCCTGTCTGTATTACCAACATAAGAGAGCTTATTCTGACCAAAAGTAACCAATCAAAATAGACTTGGCTTAAAGAGGAACTAAACTGAAAAGTGCTTAAAACAAAAAAATACACCTACCTTCAATCCTACAGGGCTGTACAATCTATCCAGGAGTGTCTTCCATCAGGTCCCGCAGCATCCAAGCATCTGTCTCCGAGCCGGCCCGCCAGGTGGCGCCATGTTCGCCTCTTCCTGGTTCTTCTTTCTAAGTCATCCGACCCAGGAGCAAGATCGGGTGACGTAGGTTGGAAAAAAAACTTGCCGATCTCACTGCGCATGTGTAAGATCAGAAACTTTTTCTCTTTTCACCAAAAAGCTCCTTCTGTGCATGTCCGAGATGCTCGGGCATGCCCTGAAGGCGCACCCAAGAGCCTCCCGGAATGCGTGATGTAGGTATCCCGGGAGGCTTTGACCTTTGGCCAGACTAGGGCACAATGCAGTCTGATTGGTTGCTTTGAATTATGTATTGCCACTCTTTATTTGAGAAACAAAATGTTTGGTCAGCCTTAGGAATCCCACTGAACAGAACTGCTTGAAAACCAAACATACCAATACCCCTCCAGAACGTTATTACTTACTGTTCCTAATAGAGTGGGGAAGGGTAAAAATATGTCAGGCTTTGTTGCTGTCTTGGGCTCCCTGGTTTTTATTTGTTTCTCTGTTCCCAATCACTATGGAAAGGAACTGATAAGAAAACTTTTCAGTGGCAACAGGAAAAAAACAACAAAGTCACTGACATAGCAATAAAGCCACTGACATTTCCAATTACATCCTGTCCCTCTGACACCTTTTTACCAAGGGGGGAATTGAGAAGAAATGAATTTTGAGGTTTCACTCTTTCCCACTCTAACCATAACTCACGGTGAACATACCGTAAAACAGAACACTATAAAGAGAATGTTACCCAGCACTTTGCTTGGGTTGGTATCCAGCCTTAAGATTGCCATGGCTAATGGCAGAGTCAGTGTTATGTAGTACTTTGAGTCTTGCAGCAAAGGGAATTCTGGGAGTATGAGGTAAATACGCATTGCTTCTACATCTGGTGGAGAGCTGGATAGCTGCGGGATCAAAAAACTTTCAAAGCCCTTAAGAATCTATCAAAAAAAAAAAAAAAGAAAAAACTTTTATTAAAATTTAACATAGCAAGCAAACAATCATAAAGCCACCAAGTCAGGAAGGAGAAGATCATTTACCATACTTTGCTGCATCAGATACAGTGGGCAAATTTATCCTATCTCTAAGATTTGGCTTTGCAACTGAGCCAGGCATCATCAGACTTTACAGCTTTACAGTTTACAGCTGTTGTCAATACTTCTTGTTGTACAGGTAACCCCCGAGTTAAGGACATCTGACATACAGACAACTCCTTGATAGAACAATCCTGTGCAGGATGGAGGCTTGTTGAGGGGAGGGGGTGGTTTGTATGACTTGCAGTAGAAATCGTTTGCTCTTCTGCAACATCTTGTAACTCTTTAATGACCAAGACAAAGTCTGCAGTTGTTTCTATTTGCATATCAAAGCACAGCTTGCTCCAGAAGTTAATAAATGTCTAGGCTTCATAAAGTTTTTTTTTTTTGCTTCGTTTGTGATTAGCTTACAGTGAGGATTTTATACAGTAACTGACACCACACTGCCTAATAATATGTTGAGACAAACATCTGTCCTAATTGCATTTATTAAAATAATGTATCTGTTCCAACTTACATACAATTTCAACTTAAGAACAAACCTACAGTCCCTATCTCGTATGTAACCCGGGGACTACCTGTATCTTACTAAACCCATTTTATTGCAACAGCTTCTGCATTACAGATGTATTCAGCTAAATTAATTACTGTAGGTCAGTGCATGCCAATAAAAATAATATCGTTGGTTAGAAAACAAAGGCATATGGACATGATTCAGAGCTTGGACACGAGTCAAATGTTAAGGGAACAGTATCTTCACAGGAGGAGGCAAACATATTCACAATTACCATATATACACTTGAGTAAAAACCAAGATTTTTTTCCCCTTCAAAAAGTTGGTAGAAAAAGAATATCAGATTAAACCTGGGATAAACCAGTAGATGGCACTGTGTTCCCATATTAAATGTATAACAAACACCTGCCTTCAGAGACATTAATAAATAATTTGTTAAACAACCATGCAAAAAAAGATCATTTAGAAGCAAGAGTCCCATTATAACTAACTCAAAAGTGCAAAATACTTTTTATTTATTATAGCATTTTATGTTTGAAACAAAGCCTTTTCCTGTATTCTTAATATGTACATTAAAAAGTACCTTTATAAAATGTATATATGGTAGGTACTGGGTCTTAGCTGCTGTTGATAATGGCTTACTATTATTACTGAATAATTCATTTAATTCATATAACCACAGTACGCACTAGGATTTACCTGCTCTAGTAGCCTTGAATGCTGGGAGTTCATCAGCTTTTCAAACAGGACTTGAATGGACACCATATCTATTCCTGGAATCCTCGGACTTGTTTTAAAATGCTCATCATTTCTATATAAGAAACAAACAAACAACAAAATACATTTTTTTTGCACAACAGCCCTGGGGACAGTGGGACTTATATATGAAAGCTGTGTCATTATAAAAACCTGAATCCATTTGATTTTCTTACTACAATTTATTAATGATGGCTGGAATCAGATTTTAGATACAGTCTATGAATTCTACAATTTGTTATGGAAAACTCCCCTTCACGTTGTGTTATAAATCCAGGCTGTGATTTTTGTACTTACTTCTTTTCCAGGAAGCTTCCATTCCAGCAGGCAGAGGAGGAAAGTGTTTGTACTATGCCACTGTGAAATAGAGAATAGAAAAGAGCCTTTAAAAGCTGGAAAACACAGCTTGTTTAATGGACAATTCTGCAGTATGCTGTGTGTGTTATGTTATATGTGTCATATGTGTACCAGTTAGATGAATTATTCCAGCTTGGCTTATAAACTTCTTCCTAATAATGATAGCCTAGTCATGTTACAATTGTAAATGTTGCCTGACACAAAATTACATGTATCAGATGTGTCCAGTCCATAAAATTAAAAAGGACTGACTTGGATTTAGGGGTATATGTTTTACTTCATATTTAAACTTTTCATATTGCAAATACACAGCATGAACTGTGATGGTAAATCAGCTCAAAGACTCGAGATACCAAATATTCCAAAAAATCTGAATACCCAAATATTCTATAAATATCACTACCAAACATACAAGCTTATTTACTTTAATTTTTACTTTAATATTTATGTACTTAATAAAGATTCACCTAAATTATTCAATCATGTGAAAAACACATTTTAGTTTACTAATAGTTTACTTGTTTATCTCTATATAATTGGATAATTGAAGTAAAGATATTCTAAAGCAGGGGTGCCCAACATGTGGATCGCGATCTACTGGTAGATTGCAACGGCAGCGTGAGTAGATTGCAGAGCCGTGCCTTTCAAAATAAACTCTACCGCGCACAGGAGTTATTAGGTCCAAATACTGTTCCACCATGGCTGATGATCATTTAGAAGTCTGTTTGAGGCTGGCTACCAGCAACTACAGTCCGGACTATGCAACCTTGGCTGGTTCTTTTCAGTTTAAGACATCATCGGAGTAAGGTAATGGCCAAAAATGTACAGAATTGTATTGTGCCACACATGTTCATGCTGTTATGCAAGGTAAACAATATATATTTTAAATATAAAGTATACTCAGTATATATATCAATAAATATATGTGTAGCATTTTTATTGTTGGTAGATCATGTTGACTTGGTCATTTTAAAAAAAGCTTTCAAGCCAAACAAGTGTGGGCACCCCTGTTCTAAAGGATTCCCAACTCCTTTAGCAAATCAGACAATTGTCTCAGCAGCCAGAAAGACAAAAAAATAAGAACTCTACAGGACTGCTATAAGATATTTTTAGCCTATTTCCCCTTTGTCTAAAAGTCTCAACATTGCAAAAGTCAAACTCTTTAGACTGGGGCCCAGTACAAAAATAGCCCTTTGTCCCCCTATGATAGCAGCCCTGGCACTCTAGTACTCTAATGCATGCTAAATACATTGTCACTGTAATTTGGGACATTTCTTAAGCCTAGAACAATCTAAGCAAGCTGATGTCAGCCTGCCAACAATGTTTAACTTAGTATAAGGATTCCCTTTCTATATAGTATAGTCATCAATAACCATCTATTGTCTAGGGTATGTTTTCCAGTATGTACTATTTCAATGAACAAATACTATTTTTACTTAATTACATACTTCATTGTGTTGGAATTACTATTTTCTATTACTTTCTGTCCCCAGTCATCGATGGTTTCATCATTTATGCAGCTGGTATAAATTTTGTTCTGGCAAGCACGAAAGTCCTCAGCGGGCTCAGGGTTCTAAAAAAGAACAGAGAAAATCTAGATATGCAAACTAAATAATGCCTACAAAACAATTTTAATGTGTGTCTATATCAAAATTAAGTTTAGTTTTAAATACTGGATGAACTAGAACTTCTTTGAGTTTCTAATGCCGTCACTTGCTCTGTATTACCCAATGACCACTGTCATTGATGCAGATAGTGAGGGGAAATCCAACATGTTATGATTATAATCAGACGGATATGTGGGGGGAAATCTTCCAATGGCAACCCCTTTCCGGGGAAAACTTTCTAAGAGGGGACATGAAGCTTCGAGAATTTCTTTAATGGACAAAGTAAAAAAAAAGTTGTTACCACTTTTCTATTCTATACAAAACTATACTGTACAAAATAAGATTTGGCGATACATACATTTTAATCACAATGAATCATTAAAAGTCAAAATTGTCACAATGTTGTCACTTCCTTACCCAAAGCTGCATTCCCCACCAATATTACTAGTTTTGTATTACACACCAGGAGCAGTTGTCAAAATGCAGCTGTTCCTGTGTACAATAACACATGTAAAGTCCAACTGAGAAAATACAATAATTCAATTCATTGTATTTACTGTTTAATTTATCTGAAAATCAAGGGTGAGACTTATAACCCACATTTAACACTATCTATAGTGTACCTGAACTCTGGATATCTTTATGTTCTCCTCTGAGGAATTATCAGCTACATACTCTTACTTTTTCTCTGTAAAGTCCCATTTCTTTCCCACCTCCTGCCAATAAAAGGACATAATATGTATGTATAAGGAAGTGAGAGTTCAGGTTTATTTTAAAGAAACCTTACAACGTGTTTTTATTTAAAATATTCCCATTTAACTTCTTAATAAATTTAGTAAGCCTTAAATCACCCTTAAATAACTTGTTGCTACCCTTCTAACCCTGGTAGTTAGTACGCACATGGAAGACAAGATTATTATCATAATCATATCATATTCTTTTCTAGCATAATATTTCCTATAACTTACCCCTGACTTTGAGCAGAGTACAAATGTTTTGTCCCATCCACAGAAAATCTGCTTGATGATATTATATGAAGAAGGATCTGTATAAATAATGTTCATATTAGAGCAGGTATGGCATATTAGATAAATGAAAACAGTAAACTTTATAATATTATGATAATTAACAATTGTTTTTTTGTATATTCTGGAAGCCTAACTTACAAGAATACTTGATAAAAGAATGCAAATGCAGTGCAAAACATTGTATGGCATTTCTACATTCCCTTTTAAATGTAGGCTATGTTGTTTTGTAGCAGGGGTCTTCAAACTATGATTCTTATGTCAAATCTGGCCCAATGAACCTTTTAAACTGGCCCCTCAGCTTTGTGAACAAGTGAATGCCACAGTAACACCTGTACCCTGACTGAAGATGGTTTTATGGGCACCTAGATGACTATACCGCTGATCCCACCTGGGGAATGTTGAGGTCATGATTGCTGCCTCAGTCTTGCACTAGCAGCTCAGTTTTGGAGGGCTCCAGTCACCACTAAGACTACATTACTGCTCAAGTATTGCCAGGATTGTCTCACCAGCTCCAAGATTGCCACCATCACCTCTTTATCCATCCAATTTATCTATTAGTATTTTAAAAAATACAATAGGTGAATAAGATGTTTTTATTCATTCCCCCAAACAGATTCTGGGTGGGGAGTTATGGAGTGGGTCAACTTCTTTATTATATTGCTCATAATACACCGATTTGGGGAGGGTGGTTATAATGGCTGACACTAATTCTGGGTGGAGGAGTAAGGGCTTTATTAAATTGGCTGATTCTGGGTCAACTCAGCACTCAAGGTTTTATCTGTCATTCTTTATCTTCCCTTACTGATCTGTTCCTCCAACATGAAGTGGTTATTATTTACCAATGGTAGGTGGGATTTTCGTGCAGTGAGTGGACCACCTCCCTTTAACCATAGTGGGACAGATTACATTATTTCTGTGTCCAGTGCCAAGCTGACCGTTTGCACCACATCCAAATGCATAGAGGAGTCCAGAAGAAGGCACAAAGGCAATGGTGTGCTGTCTGTAGGAACAAAAAGAGTAATTTATTCATATTATACTATGTATATATAATGAAACAGCCAAAATAAATAAAATAATTTGACTAGTTACAGAGAATAGGTTATTCTTCATCATATACCAATGTAAATTACTCATTTCTATTTACAGCAAAATGATGATAAATAACATTTGTGCAATTCTACAAATTTACTTTAGAACAGTTACACTTACTGTCCTAATCACCCACCCATTTTAAGTATGAACACACCATAGGATGGAATGCAGATTGTTGTGCTGTAAGACCCAGTGAAGAAAATTTTAATGGGAGTAATTTATGTACTTGATTTTTTACAAGAAGTGCAGTGGTGACAACCGGGATCTAACAGACCTCTAATGTGCCCATGGACCTCTACCATAAAAAATAATATCACAAATAGGTTTGTGATTGTAACAAAAATAAATAAAAAAAATATCTAACACACACACAAAATGTTTAAATGGCCACCGCCCCTATATGCTTATAGGGTTTAGCAGTGACTGGGTAATACATACTGGGTATCTATGTATATGTGAATGAAAGGGAATCATTCTAGGATCATTATTTTACCTTTAACTCTAAACTGATGAGCCACAATGGTATCTAAGGTGATGCCATTGGAAAATTTTGACTACCAAAATGTTTGCTTATTTTATGGGTGCACACAATTTTAAGGCTTGACATATTTACAATATATATTTCCCTATCACAGCCTCCTTTATTACATTATACAAAAAAAGTAAACTGTAAATTGCAGTATTCCTGTGCCTGTGTTCCTGGAAGAAACAAGTCACTTTTGCCTTGCTTTTGCTTTTTATCCTCTGGAGGAGGAACTACGCCAACAACTGCAAGCGCAATGTGTACAAACACAATATCTGTGGTGCAGTTTGCTTTAAGGTTTTTTTTAACATGCAACACATTGTAATGTGCCCATGAGAGTTCATTATCTCATGTTTTTTTCAAGGAGGGAAAAACTGCTGAGGAGGTTATTTGACATTTATTTTTGCACCAGGCAGCACACCAATCTGATACCACTAACAGTTAACCTTCCCTTACCCAACTTCATATTATAATTTACTGAGATCCAAACACATTTATTATATTAGCTGTATCATTTAAATAGAATACAATTCAATAAAAATCAATAGGATATAGCAGAAGTTAGATTTAGCTTTAGACATGTGAGTTTTAATTTTGTTTAGAAATCTAATTTATTGTCATTAGAAAGACTGCCAGTCAAATCACAGTTTTTTTAACTCTACAGTTGTGGACTTTTTGAAAAGGACCAGCTTATAAGGCCCAGCAGCAAAGCAAAACTAAATCAGAGAGGAACAAAGACCAAACTTTTATGTCATGCTAATAAAGGTAATAGTATCCACATCTGGGGAAATTTCAAAAGTTACCTTTGCAGTGGAGCTCCATCTGCACTGCAAAAGGTTAAATGCTAATTTTGGTCTAGGGGGTTTTACTTATGCCTGGCAGCTGGGTTGCAGAGGGATCCCAGAACCCTCACATACAATGCAGAACTGCTGGTCTTGCACTGTACATGAGGACAACAGAATGCCAACCACCAAAGAAGCAGCAAAGGATTCAAAGGACCAGTGGCAGAGATAGCAAAAAGCACACAGAAGCGAGATTCAAGGTAAGCAAAACTGCTTCTTAAATGTACCCTAGATAAAAATAAACATTTATACTTGCAGTGTGAAGGGAGCCACATTGAAGTTCTCTGCTTTCTCCAGAGTTCAGCTTTAAGTGTACCAAGTGTATGGCTTTTTTATATGATGTTATACACCAGTTTTTAACAGTTTACAATAAATAGTTTAAGCTTTGTCAGCTCACCTGCCACATGCAATCTGAGATACTTCACTGCCCATCAGTTCCAGTACACGCCGGGGATTGATCTCATTATGGAAAGAATCATGTCCTAGCTGCCCACAGCCTCCAGCTCCAAAAGTAAAAAGTCCACCAGTCTGCAAAAGTCAGTGACACAAAATAACTATAGAACAGCTTGTACAGAAACATGACATGAGCATCAAATGTTATCCATTACCTTTGTTAGGACAGCTGTATGCTCTTCCCCACAGCTGATATACACAACTTTTTGGGTGCGTAAAGGCTTTACATGGCATGGTGATTCACGGACTGCAAAGTGATAATAAGTTACTTGACATATGCTGAAAACAATATTTAATACTCCAAAATTATTTACATTTGGTAAAAGTTCTTTCTGATGGATCCATGTTTTTTTCAGCCTTTGTAACTGCTATATAATACCATGCAAAACATTTGTATAAGCTAAATCGCTAGGTGGACAGTTAAATCAATGATTAAAAAAATTCCAGCAGATATCTTCTTTAGAATGACGGAGGAGCAATTATCTGTTGGTCATTCACTTAACAAGTATTTGCTTGTATCAACTTGCTTCCATATTTCATTTACATACAATAATAACATTAAAGCACTCCGGTAAGGTCCCAATTTCAGGTTGGCAACCAATGTTCCCTACCATTCAATGGTTCTCAAATCCCAAACTTATGGAAGGCCTGTGTCCCTTACTGTGCGCTGTGTTTCCATCCTCTGACCCCCACATCACTGCTGTGTCCTGTAGTGACACAGGGGTAAGAAAGAAAAACCACAGCATGCAACATTGGACACACACATTAGTGTCAAATGCTAAAATATGTAATAAAGGCTGCAGTGTACATTTTTGTTAACATTTACAATAAGAATTATGGAATTAGGTTGCACTTAGCTAGACACAATTTGTGTAAGATAATGCCATTCCTGATCTACAATATAAGAATCTTTATTGCATGTACTTGTATTACTTTATTATAATTTAGGATTAGCATAACAACCCTTTATCACCATTTCTACTCTAACCCTTAATAATTTCCCTGTTTACAGCCACAGTCTTTTGGTTTAGGTTTAGATAATATGGCAGGGTTAGAAATTATATTGTCTGTCTTTGTTCTTATTTGAGAAATTTCTCCTAATCTTCTGTTTTTTTGGAAGGTGCCAAAACAAAATATAGGTGAGGGGAAACCTACTCAATAAGAAATAGGTAGTCAGTGTACTCCTTACCTTAGTAAATAGGTGCCAAAACAAGTCACCAGCCCACCAACCTAAATACACCAGTGTTTTTGTGACCCAAATAAGTTGAATCAATGGTCTGAATTTGTGACATAAAACATTTGTTTATGTTGTTGTGTTGGTGATGCTCTATTCGTATCCATTAAGGACACAGACTGCAATGAAACCAGGCAGGTATTGTTGTCTGTGTGTCTATTTGGAACCTACCACACTTGCTAATCACATGATACTTGTTAAACAGAAATAAGAGTGAGGAGACATTTCCTTAGCAGAGACAAGGACGTCATGTAAGACCTAATAGAAGTTAATCTGTCTTTAGTCAGCAGTAGTGTCTGTTGTTTCCAAAATTCAAAATAGCCCACTTCCTCTCACCATAAAACCCAATACTTTACCTTTCTCATCATTTAGACCAAGCTGCCCTGAGTTGTTCTTTCCCCAGCCAAACACTGCTCCAGAAAGGGACAAGGCAAAGCTGTGGAAGCCTCCTGCCTTCACCTGAGCCAGGGGTATTCCTTCCAAGGACTTCACTCGCTGTGGACTGGACTGATAGGTGAATCCTGGGCCAAGACCCAGCTGACCATGACTGTTCTGTCCCCATGTAAACAACTGGCCATCTGAAATAAAAAAAAAAACATGTTTAATAAATAAAAAAGGGATCAGAGTGCATTTCCCTGGACTGATCAATGTGTTCTGAAGAACTGAAAGACAAAAAATCCTTGATCTGAAACTATACCTAGACTATTCTCGGAAATTGCCTGTAAAAAGAACAGAAAAAAACAACAGTATATCATCTACTGCAAGCCTAGCATAACACAACTTCCACAAGTTACACAAGGGAAACTTTTTCTAAAAATGACAATGCTTACTTGTTCTCTGCAAACTCTAGTTGCCTTGCAATCTCTTGTTTAATACATTATAAGTAATAGATCCAGTGACGTCACTGGATTAGAAGCCACAACTTCTAATCTGCAAGTTTACCCTTGGTCATTTGCTCAGAATGAATATAATATATCTAAAGCTGTTGGGGAGATATTTATTCACTCCTTGACCCCCTAAAATACAGAAAGTAAGAGGAGGTGACTCAATAAAAGTTTTGGAGAATTGCTTACTAGAATATTGTAGTGTTACCAGAATTATTAAAGTGTTATGGGAGAAACATATGACTGCTAAATCTCAGATTAAAAGACGTTCTGGTTGTGACCTGAAAAATGTTACTGAGTCCTGAGCCAGTTCATGTTGTGAGATATCCAGATTGCATACCTATGACAGCATATCACAAATAATGCAATCAGATTTTCTTACAGATTTACAAAAGCATACATGTGGATTCTGTTACAAATCCCAACCAATACATAAAAAAGTCAGACTACCGTTTTTTTTTGTTATTAATGGAACTTGGATCATTCAACTATTGAAACAGATGCTCAACAGTTGCCGTTCATGGGAATTTGGCACACAGTACAACCAGAATAAACGGTCAATGAGTCAAACCCAATACAGACTAGGAGTGTAAATATCAGAACTGTATGCATCACTGATTAGAGTAATTTATTTGTCATTGTTCATATGATTAATGAGTCACAGATTCCAATCTTCAAAGTAGGTGAAAAAAACAGAACCTTCCCTGAAAAAAAACCCAAACATTTAAGTAAAGGGTAAGGTTTAGATATGTTGTTATAGCATGTTCATCTTACCATCTGAAAGAGCCAAGCAGTGCTGGTTGCCACAAGAAACCTGTAGTATCTTCTGCTGATTCAACTTCTTAATCAACCTAGAAAAACATTCAAATTTGAAATTCAGTAGTAGTCAAAGTATGTGAACTATAGGGAATTAATTTGCGGCAGAAATGGAACAGAATGAAAGTAATAACAGCATTACAAAGAATGTTTGCAGTACTGTACCTTATCTTATGAAAATATCTTGGGATATATTTAAATAAGAGAAAATGATGTTTAACCAACAAGGTGCCAAATCAAATTCAACCTTTAGAAGGACTTCAGACACAGAAATCTAGGCTCTGGAAAAAAATGCTTTGTCCTCATTTTAGCACCAAGGAGCATTACAATAACTAGGTCAATGGCTATCCTGTATTTTCAGCAATCACCCAAAAATTCTGGGTTTAAAATAGAACTCCTAAATAAAACAGAATACGAACACTGACCCAAATTTTGCAGAATAAAGAGCTGCGATATTCACCCATAGCAACTACTGCAGTTTTAGTAGTTTAAATCAAGCAGAGAAGGATGAGTTCTGCTTGGTTACCCGAAATTCCTATATTAGTTAGAAAGGTTCATCGTCCTTGCATGTGTAAATCAAGCCAGAGTATACCAATAAAATTGTGCTCAGGCAAAAACTGATATTTCGAGGAATATGTAAATACTAGCAAACAACTTAAGTTGCTCATTTCCTGATTCTCAGTAAATAGGAAACATGAAATGATAAACATGAAATTCCTTGAATCAGGGTCGATTGCCAAAACCAATACACGTATGTGAAATAGAATTTTTTCTCATTGACAACATTGACAGCAACATAGAGGAAGTTCTGCTTATCATTATTGTAAGTTTATCTGTATCCTAATATTGTACACAGACATGATAGGATGTACTCTTTAAATCTTCATAATGGCTTTTTCTGGCTGTGTGGTGTGATGGGGTGTAATATTGTGTCTTTTAGTGCTTCCACACCCTGTGCAGAAATGCATTACACAAAACACAATGGCATCTGCTGTGAAAAAGTATTTCCTATGTCTAGATTGATTTTATTTTTTTTTCAACGAAATGGAATTTCCCTACATCCATACTTTCATTTTCACTGTCAGCAGATGCCAGGCGCCTGCAGTTTGTAAACACTTTGCTTTAACTTCCTTTTCCTATGTAACTATTTGCCAAGTGTCATACTTCACAAACGGGTATTTCCCAGGGTAAGGTCTGATACACCACAAATACAGCTTAAGCAATAAGTAGATTAGGTGAGATTAAATAGGCTGTTTATACCGGAATAGCTATTTCAGGGAGATTTTGTTACAGATTTGGTATCATTCTGAGTCTTCATTTTTATTCCCTCGTGATCCTGCTCATTTGTTTCAATCACTGGCTGTACTAGTTTGTGTATGATGATACTGTCAAAGTAAGGGTGCTACATATAACTAGAAGGAAAACATATTTGTAAAGAAGTATAAATAAGAAGGGTTTACAATAAGGCGGAAAATATAACATGTTTCAGCTTTTGCAATAATGTAATCTTTCACATTATCTGAATGCTTGGCATCTGACTTCCTCTGATATTAGGCTCACCCATATAGTATATTTGCCAAGTCATTTTTTTCTACACACACACAAATTTCACCAGTGGCATCGAGTGGGGCAGTGCACTTGTGAAAAGTGCAATGGGCAATACCATGTGAGAGTTTAAACACAAGATAATTATTATAACAAATGATAGGAAACTTTCTGTACATATTCATACCTTGGCACTGGAATACACTGTTCAGTGGTGGAGTGCCCCAACTGTCCATCACTACAAGCACCCCATGAGAAGATCTGTCCGTGGGTATTGAGTGCCACACTATAGGATCGGCCGCATGTCACATGGATTATATGTTCACTTGCCAATGCATTCACATGTCCTAAAAAAACACAAAAGGTCATTCTTACTGTGCACCTTTCATAACAGTAGAACAACCGGAACCACAGCTATAAGCAGATGTACAAACTAGAACTACAAATTCTAGGAAGAGCCCTTCTCCACACAAGGCTCTATTCCCAGGCTTTCCTAATAAGCAGCTTCCCTCCTCCAGTCTCATAACTTCATATACCAGCATTTCATTATAATTCACAATGCAACTTCTGTTCTAAACAGTATTATCTGATAAGCAAAAAATACTCATGGTATTGCAATAAAGATAAAAGTATATTAAAGTAAGCTGATGTAAGCCTGACATCCAAAGTTACAGGAATTGAAAAACACAGGCTGTGATGATTGCAACATGATATATGAAGAAATACCTTTGCAGAGATACTATGAATTAAAGGGAATTACCATACCATTTGAAAACCCTGCCCTGCAGCTCTTTACAGGCCTGAATTGATTTAAATTTACTATAAAAATGTCTAAAGAGCAGGGTATAGTAAAAAGGGCATGTAGAAGACTAAAACTGCCTAATAACTTCAAAACTGGAGGAACTCCAAATTACAAATCTCAAAAAACACCTGTGGTTGAGAGCACGGCTCTGCCCCTTCCATTGAAACACTGGCCAGTGATGTCATCCATTATCATTACGGATCAATAGTGATTTACAGAAGATGGTGCAGGAGTTCTCAACCAAAAAAGTTGGTCAGTAGAGCACATTTGGGTTCAGGAACTCCTAAAATGCTTTACAAAATATGTGAGCATGTGTGTGCACACCACTCCAGATTCCTGGATTACCCAAGATTGTCTAACTTCTCAAGTCTTGGAGAGCTTTAATAAATCAGACCCATTGTGGTGTTGCACCACAACACAATACACTGTAACCCAGTGTTTCTCAACCAGGGTTTCTCCAGAGATTCTCAGGTCAGATTAACCTCCCTAGCGGTATTCCCGAGTGTGACTCGGGGTGGAAAAAATTGCAAAAAGCGGTAATCCCTTACATTAGATTACTATGTACTCTACTATAGTACTCTACTATGTACTATTACTATGTATGTAATCCCTTGTATTAGATTACTATCTAATCTGCTTTTAAATTTTTTTTTTAAAGTAAAAACACATCAAAACATATAATAAAAGTATAAATACATATTGTAGTGCACCAAGCATCATTGCCCAGTGCCCTGATTTACATTTTGCACGCTATTAGCCCTGACCTTTTAATGACTTTTTAATCACTTCCTGAATTGAAGAAAATTTTTTTTTCTAAAATCTGCATATAATTTATATTATTATTTATCAATAATATTGCACCCTTGTTTGGAAAATTTCAGAAGGAAATTTTTGATAAAATTTTTTTTTTTGGATAAATTACATTGTTTTGGGCTAATATTTCATTATTTTTTATAATAATGATTTATAATTATGTATTATTTTATAAATTATGATTCTAATATAATAAATAAATATAATAATTATACCCGGGAGTTAATCCTAAGAATTACAGGCCCACAATATAAACAAAAATTTCTACGCAAAAAAAATAGGATCACTTTTTGCATCAAAAAATGACTGAATTAGAACTCTAGGGGGGTTAAATTACATACATTATTATTTTGGTTATCTGGAAAGGTGGGATTTTCCCTATTGGCCAGCAATGTAAGAGACTTCTAACTGACCAGCCAGCTAACGTACTGTAAGCTGTATATATATTCATCCTGGCAGATCCATGAAAGACAAACGATTGTAGTGAAAGTGAAAGGGGTGCCACTCCGTCTTTCTCACCCTCCCCTCTCCATAGAGCAGAACAGCGATGTATGTACAGCACTCGTTCATCCATCGTGCAGTCCATCGTCCAACAACAATTATTGAACGTATGTATGCAGCCTAAGAAGAAAGGTCTGGCCCTTGCCAGTAATTTGTAGCAAAGGACCTTACTCTCTATGTTAAGACATTATGTTATCTGTGCAGAGGTCTGGCATAACTCCTGCTGATTCTGGGCTGCAATAAGTTTTGTCGATTTAAACTAGGTTTGGAAACTGAGGTTTAGATTGGCTTTTCCAGCAGTCACATAGAGGTCAAGCCTTCAAATTATCATGCCCTTTGTTCAGAAAGTGAATTACAGGTAGCCCCCAGGTTCAGGACAGCCAACATACAGACCCTTCCTAGATACGAATGAGCTTCCCTGCTCGATCATGTGCAGAACGAATAAAAAACTAGATTTGTTTTTTAACTTTTTTAATTATATTGATAATATACAATACCTGGCTCCTTATCGTGACGCTCATGTCCAAGCTGGCCAGAGCTGTTATCCCCACAGCTAAAGACTCGGCCATCATCTAGCAGGAAGATAGAATGCTTTTCCCCACAGGCCACCTGTTTCACAAACCTGGCCTGAGAAAAAGTAGAGGCAATAGGCTCTAGGATAAAACTTAAGGGCCCACAGTTTATTCCAAGTTGTCCAAAATCAGAATGCCCCCAGCATAACATGGCTTGGCCTCTCAGCAAGTCATAAAGCCCTTGTATACCTGGAAAATATAACATTTAAAGTTACACTTGTTAAAACAGAACAATATCAGACAACAATGCAGATTGGCGAGATTATTCTATATCTTTTCTTTCTATAATAAAAACTGATTTCAAAATGTATTTTTAAAATTTTAAATCTTTTAAAGCATTCATGAAAATAATAACTGGTGATCCTGATAAAAAGATCATTAAAAAAAAATACAAAATTTGTACTGTGAAAATTGGGACTGGTTGCAATATACCCAAGCAGACAACCCTGATGCATGGATATATTTGTTAAACAGTACATTTATAGAATACCGCTTTAGAAAAACAGAAGGACATCTCCTTTATATTATTACACTACACAATATCAAATAAAAAGCAATGGCTGCCAATAAAATAAGGTGTGACCACATATATAGGAAGCAATACTGGTTACACCTATTTTTTAGCTGCAAGAAGATAAATACTAAGCTTTAAAACAATTACACATTGCCTTTTGGACATTTTAGTAGATTTCCAATTCTGCATGTTGTTCTACTTTAAAGTAAACAGAGTTGCTTTGGTGAAAAGGCCACAAAAACTGCATGAAGTAAGATAATCATCATTGGTTAATAATTGTTAGACAAACAGATCACCTTAACAATATGAAACAAGGGAAAGCTGTGTTTATTCCAAGCAAGAAAGAATGTATGAGGTGATGTGTCATTGAGGGGAGAATCTTAACAAGGAAGTGGTTCCAATCACTGGAGCACTTCACCGTATTTGGTGTCAAATCTAAAACTAGGTTGCGGCTGGAGAAATCAAGTAGAAGCTCTGCTAAACATAATAATATATGAATCTAAAATCACAGACACAGAACAAAACTTCTCACTGTGGGGGACAAAGAACTATCTAAGCATCTGTATACAAATTATGCTTGTGAATTTTTTCTTCAAAGGCATTCAGAACTCTTTTGCTGACCATATCAAATGTTGTTATCGATCATCTGGACTTTCCAGAGGACAGATAAAAACACAAAAACACTTACATTTCTTTACAACTGTGAGCAATGATGGCGGGACACTTCCTTTATTAGCCCTATGGCAGTTTTATATATATATATATATATATATATATATATATATATATATATATATATATATATATAATATATACATACACAACCACCCCCCATAGCTCCCTCACCCAGAAGACTGGGCAAAAAGGTTGGCACTCATGTGAGGTGAGAAGGCCAAGGAACTCACGTCACGTCAGTGGTGCAGAAATGTATGGTGGATTTAGGTGAGGCCTGAAGTGATTTTGAATGCAAATTTCATTTTTTTCAAAAAAAGTCAAGTGCTGGGCCACCCCCGTCACACCCTACTGATGTTATAAATCTCTATATATCTATTATGTCTCACGCCAACACAGTACATTTCTGTACCTATGAATAGCATTGAGGGCTTACAGTATTGTGCAGGGCTGTAGTGGGGGAAATATCTGTGTGCAAAGACAAATCAATGATTAGCTGCTTCCGCAATGATCGGCCCTACCTTACCACTAAGCTTTTATCAAATGTATGCTAGATTGCAAGAGGAAGATTGCATCTGTTTACATTTGATATTGACTTTTGTTTCTATAATAATATGACAATATACTACTTACGTTACATTTTTATTTTTCTAAGCAAGGGTATTTAAGGAAAAAAACATAAGCACATGTAGAAGTCTACAACAAACCTTAGACCATGATCTGATCTTCATGCTGACTTTGTATAACTTGTAAATCCCTACATTGCTTGCAATGAGACAGATGAAAGAGCATGATTTATGTGTACCATGCAGTAACCTAGTTTCATGAAGTCAGATCAAAGAAATGTACAATCTGATTGGTTGCTTACAGAATAAGTTTATACCTGATTATTTTTAGAGTGTTAGAATCTCTTGCATTGTTAGAACTAGTTGGATAGACTTTATTTCACTTTTTGCATGTGCTGCAAAGTTGAATCACACTGCAAATTTTACCATTGCTACAAGATACCCATAGCAGAATACCTTGTCTCAACTGTCAAAGAGACTACATGGCCAAATTATGTAAATTTCATAATATACAGTAAATCATTTGTATTCCATGTCACATAACAACCCCCAAGCGACAATGACCATAGACCAGGGGTCGGCAAACTTTTATGGCCACGAGGCCATTTATGGGGTGGGCGGGAGTACTTGTGTACTCCCGCCCTAATGGCTCCCCCCACCACCAGGGAACACCCCCTGAAGAGAAAACCCTCTTCTCCAAATGCATTGCGAAGGAGAGGGATTTACCTTCAGGAAGCTTTCCCTATTTACAAATTATAAATAGGGGAGCAACAGCAAGGAGGCAGCACCAGAGCTCCAGCGGGTCGGGCTCCGATAGTTTCTAACACCCCTAGCAGATCTGGCTGGCAACCCACAGCTCCAGAGCTGCAGGTTGCTGGCCAACATTAGGCTGGATCGGCAAGGGGGCGTTAGGCCGGAACGAACTACCGGCTAGGCCGTAGTTTGCCGACCCCTGTCATAGACACATTCTTTTCATTATATAAATGGTTTCGCCACCACAAAAAAATATGGTCATAGGTTCAATGTGCTGCTATCTAACCTCATATTACCCCAATAGCTACACTTATTGGGTGTGATTTATTAAAGCTCTCCAAGCCTGGAGAATATGGACTATCATGGGAGAACCTGGAATGGCTCTGGTCCAGGATTGAAAACACTTGCTAAATAATAGCAAATGGTTTTTAAGAAATCCATTACAGGTTTGCTGGATCACCAAGTTTTCCTATGATATGTTCTATCTTCTCCAGTCTTGGAGAGCCTTCATAAATCAGGCCTATTGGATCTAAATTACTTCTTCACTTTACCTCTTCCACTATTCTTTGCTCCCTTTTTATTTCCTTGCTAATTTTAGTTGTTGTTGGTATTGCTGTATAACAAAAGTAATACTCAATCATAAGTTTGGTGTCATTTTAAACAGAACAAATTATAAAATGTCTGACAGGGAAAGCAGACTGGAATGATGGATGAGATCATATCATCGCCACTGACTCGCTGCTACAAACACACACACAGCACTAAATAGCAAATCTTGCTCCATAAAACCTTGACATCAAACAATAACACTGAGTCACTGATTTTCATGCAAGCCAAGCTCTGAGAATGTTCACCATATCTCTTGTACAACATTTTATGTAGCACTCTCTCTTCATAAATCCTACAAGAAAGCACTTTTTTTTTATAAACCCTTAAAGCAGAATTTTATATATTCTGTATAAGTGTATTAGTGTTAAACTTTTTTAAGTCTAGGGGCTTAATTTATCAAACAAGAAATCTGACATTCTCACAAGCATTTCCCGGTGGGAATCAATTACTGCCATTAAAACACATTGACCTGGAGCATTCCCAGGAGGCAATGTTTGAGGTAATGTCAGATTCTCTGTTTTTTAAATAGAGCCAAAAGTAAAGAATATTTTTAATCTGCAAGCATTTTTTACTTCCAAAACAATTTTTGTTCAGAAATTGCACAATTTCTGTGATGTTGAATGTTACATGAACAGCATGCAATGCTACTTTACTGCGTGTGAACCTTTAAAGAGGGATCTAAAATAGGAAATGTTAATTCCTGACCTTTACTTAATGCTCACTGGATTGTATATTAAATATAATGCAATGATGTTTGTCTAATAAAATGCACAACCCACACGTTTTACAATGCATCATGATGGTGCTTCATATCTTTTCACAATGCAAATCATTAATCACAGTGCTCAATCTGGGTGGGAAGCATCTATAGGTGGGTGGCACCCCCTGTATTGTGACCCAACTCTTCAGTACCCACCATTGTGTAACCTTCAGTAACCACCCAAAAACAGCCGTGTGATTACTGAAAAGTGCTGGGTAGTGTACCCAGCTAAAATGGGCTGGGAATAACACTAAATCAGCCCAGTGACCTAAGAAATATGTTTCAGATCATATGTGAAATTGGTTTATACAAACATCCTGTTCTGGTGACAACCTAGGATCACTTGTCTCAGTAACAATGGTCAACAGGACAAACTAAAAAGATTGAAACTACAAAGCAGGGATACAGACAGCAAAAAACACAAAAAATTGTTGGATATACATACACTTAAAAGTATTTACCCCTTTAAACAGCCAACGTTTACCAATACTAATGTAGCTATTTCTCGGATCATACAAACTGGCTGATTGTCCAGGGTGCCAAGTGAACTACAACAGAAAGGGCACTGCTCGAGCTGAGCACCCATACCTAATGGGCATAGGGAGAAGATGTGAATGTGGACAGGGGGTGCAGAGATTGGCTGTGAATGAGGTCAGCTTTGGATGGGGGAAAACAAAAGTAAGCAATGAATAGTTAAAGCGTACCTAAACTCAGAATTTTTATTTTACATAAAAGGGTAAATTTTTTAATTTAAAGTCAAAATATTGTTTGTTGTGTTTTTTAAAGTGCAACACCCCCTTTTTATTTAGGGGTGCAGCACCGTCCCCTTAATTCTCGATCGCAATGAATGGGAGCACAGAGCCTCCCGGGATACCTACATCACACATCCATGGAGCCTTTTTATCAATAGAAAAAAAATGCATGCGCAGTGAGATCAGCAAGTTTTTTCCTAATCTACGTCACCGGATCTTGCGCCGCCGCAGTGTGGGAGTAGGTGACATAGGAAGAAGAACCCTGAAGAAGAGAAGAGAGGATGCGCTGGCTGAAGACAGATACCGGGATGACATGGGACCCGATGGAAGAATCTTCAAGACAGATCGACTGATCTGCGGCATTGAAGGAAGGGGGTATTTTTGTTGGGGGTTTAACTGGGGAGGAGGAGGGAGATTTCCTGGAAGACAGAATGTATACAGCATGCAGTGGTGAAGAATATGTAAGAATATATAAGTGCTGGGGTCAGGAATAGTTATTGTATAGCACAGTATACAGGGGTAGTGATCTGGTGTATGCAATGAGTGACACAACATACAGATTGCAGCACTCGGGATTATGTAAAGTACCTTAAATGACCTATAGTCCTGATCATGCTGTGTATTCTGTGCTGTGTGATTCATACATTTTTATTGCTATCTGTTAAATACTTATGACTGCTGCACTCTGTACTATAGACCTTATGTTACTGCTGAATTCTGTCTGCTTGGCAGTACATAAAATACTTCTGATCACTGCACTCAGAACATTATGAACATTATATATATAAGCTATAGAATAATGAAATTATGCTAAATTGTAATGATATTCCTGATCTTTGTACTTATTGTCAAATTGTTGCTAAGTAATCTAAGTATTTTAATGATGTGCTTCTAGGCTCAGATAATAGTCTTGATTTAATAAAGTTCTCCAAGACTGGAGAACATAGACTGTCATGGGGGACCCTAGGTAATCCAGCAAAACTGGAATGGATTTCTCTTAAAAGTAATTTGTTATTAGTTGGCAAATGTTTTCAGTCCTTAACCAGATCCATTTTGGGTTTGCTGGATTACCCAGGTTCTCCCATGATAGTCTATCTTCCCTGGTACTGGAGACTTTTAATAAATCAGGTGCATTGTGTTGGGTCTAAGTCTTTTTGTGTGGGAAGAAGTGAATATGAAAGATAATAGAAGAGTTTCCATTCCTAAAACGATTGTAGTTATAGTGGAACTAAATGTAACCAGACAGGTCATTAATTGCAGAGGGGAAAGGTGATGTCTCTTTCTGATCTTCTACCACCTTGATTGGCTAGGCTGGAATGATGTAACTTCCACACACGTGCAAGAGTTCATTCATATCCGCCATCTTAAAAAGGAAGTAAACCCAAAAACAACATAAAACAAAAAGAAAACACCTTCAATCCCCCAGGGCAGTTGATCCTTCTATTGGATCTCGCGTCATCCCGCCATCTTCTCTCTGTTTTTCTGGGTTCTTCTTACTATGTCACCCGACGCAGGCACGAGATTGGGTGATGTAAATGGAAAAAAACTTGCCAATCCCACTGTGCATGCGTGAGATCGGCAATATCTTTCCCTTTTGGTGAAAGGGCTCCTGTGCATGCCTGAGATGATGGGGTATGTGCAGAAGGAGCAGAGCCTCCTGGGGTGCGTGACGTAGATATCCCAGGACGCTCTGCGCTCCCATTCATTCTTCATCGCCTAACAAACAGAATTTTTACCTTACATAAAAGTGTTGTCTACCCTTTTATGTAAGGTGACATTTCTGAGTTTAGGTATGCTTTAAGCGTCTTTGAAAAGATGGTAATCAGGCAGACATATTTTATTAAAGAAGGGACATCGCCTGTCTCTAGATGTGGTGTTTAGATGAGGTGGTTGCACAGGTCTCCATTTCTTTTTTTCTCCCCTAGGGATCCTAGTAAGTCACATCCTTGTCTAGGGGGACAACGTTTACTCATTGAAGGAGCGGCATTGCCCACCCACTGTTGTATCAATAGATTTCATTAAGGGTTGTATTTATGAAACAAGGAATCCGACATTCCCCCAAACATTCCCTTGTAGGAATCTTCCAGGTCCATGTGTTTCGATAGGCAGTATTTGATTCTTACCAGGGAATGTTTGAGGGAATGTCAGATTCCCTGTTTTATAAATAGAGCTCCAGGTGACATGTACAAGGTGAATGCACAATCTACACCCTGAGCACGACAGATTGCCTAGAACCCTGCATTAGATTTCCTATTCTCCTCCTGTATGTGATGAGATTATTGCCTGGCCAGTGATATGATCGGTGCACAATCCTCCCATGCACTCAGGATACATTTATCATAAAGTTGTCATGGCTGTAAAATAGCAGCTGATTAGCTGCCTGAGAGCAACTCACAGCCCTGATCACAGATTAAATAAATCCCTGCTAAAGCTGGACCGAATCGTATGGTATTAGAGCCATGGGAGCTCACCGATATCAGCAGGGGCCAAGGGTTCACAACCCCCAATCACCCGATCTGATCCAATCACACAGCGATCGTACAGATCCTAGAAGTGACAGCTCATGCAGAGGCTATACAATATTAATCCAATATGCTGCCAATCAGTGACAGCAGCCCATTGTGTGATGGATAGCTGCAGCTTACCTGTGTCCCGATCACACAGAACTGCCCGATCGCCTGTACGTTCTCATAATAACAGGGAAGTTTAGGAATGACTCCCACACAGGCCCCGCCCTCTGTCGCCTTTGACCGACAACGAGTCGAACCAATGACTGGAGTATGACACACACGCAGACATTCTGCCACTATGCGGAGGAGAAGGGGCGGAGCATGACGGATGGCAGCTGTGCGCGGGTTGGTGATGTGACGTAGTAGTACGGGCGGCGTTTGCCAGGGTTAGGGGCGGCGCCTTGTCCATGGAGACGACACTCATGTAGACGCACAGTGCCCATAAGCCCCGCCCCCGGCCGCCCACACACGCCCCCGGCGTACAGTGACATATGGCGCGGTGTGGGAGCTGGGTTGACTGTGCGGGAGATAAACGGGGAGTTCAGTCACGGAGTACAGCTGCCCGGGTATAAGAGAGCCAATGCATTCTCCTACGGGGTTGCTATACAAGATTCCAGGGGCCCAATGCTGAAGTCAGTGTAAAGAAGCCAAAAAAACAGAGCCCCTGTCATGTCTTCAATGACTAGCAATTTAAAGCGGATATTCTATGAAAATGGACGCTTTGCTGACCCTATCATGTTGTATTTCAGCTATTTCTAGCAGTCATTTATATCATGTGATGTAAGCTCCCTTCATATAATGCACGTGGTTGCCTAGCAATGCATTGTCACCTGTGCTGCTGTGTGTTGTAATGCAGCCTTAATGATTTCCCCTGTGTGCATTGCAATACATGCAGCCGTGCATTGTAGCAAGATATCAGCGATTGCTTTCTATGCCATGTCTGATCTCCATATGGGACGTATCATATGTGTGGTGCACTTCACCGCACATCAGTGGTCGCCACCCTTTTGGACGTCCCGGACCACTGATTTCCCGAACTCCGGACCGCGCATGTTTAAAGGGGGAGAAACTTCCCCCATAGTGACGTCATGATGCCAGAACCCATCCACTCTCCCATCGCAGGTGGGAGACATAACCCCACCACTACCCTGAGCCTGCGATCCATACGGGGGACATGGTCCACGGCCAGAGCCACGAACCACCAACATTTTCTCCGGACTACAGGTTGGGGACCGCTGCTGTACATTATATGAACCCGATATGGTTTGCTAGGTATATACTGCTCTCCCAAAAAGACTAAGAGGCTATTGTACATATGGATTATATGTTGTCACCTGCCTTGGATAAATGTATTGAACGCTTTTTTTTTCCTGAAAATTGTTAAATAAATGTTTCCTTACCTTGCACTTGTTTATTGTTACTATTTGTGTTTTTTTTAATATTTGGTTATCTTTTCCTTTTTTAAGCTTCTTCATCCTGCCAGGTACAGCTTGTTTTCCATATCCTGTGTCCGGGTGACAACGCTACCCAAGCCGAGACTTGTAGTGACACTGTAATCATACTATCAGTTTTACAAAACAGCTCATGAACTCGTTTCTCCAACAAGAGGCCAATGTATTCATAAGCCTTCCCATATTCACCCCCAGCCGCTGCAAATTGTAAATAAAGTGACTAAAATTATTCTCACCTGATACTAACAATTGGGCTCATCTCAGACAAGAATCTGACGTGTACAGAGGTCACCCAACATTTTGATAGATCTATCCTGATGGATCCATCAGTAACCCACAATGAATGACTGCAATACAAGTCAGTGGAGAAGAGCACAGTGGAGTGCCGATCGCTCATTCTCCTGATCGATCAGAACAGCGCAGTGTGTACAGTGCTTGTTCATTCGTCACTCATGCCTTTCCCTGGAAATGATCATGAAAGATTGTTTCCAGTTACAATGATTGAACGTGTGTACACAGCCTTACTTTTATTTCAGATACCATTGCCACATTTAGCTGTACACTTGTGAAGTTTTGGATTGATTAGAGGATAGCAGGGGATACGCTTTTAACTGATGAATAAACAAAATAGGACAAATAAATCTTAATTGCAATTATCGATAAACCCAAACTTTTCTCACTCTATGAAAATACAGTGAGAAAAGTTCGGGTTTATTGATCACTTACCTGGTCCCGCTGTGATCATCCAGCGTCGTGTTCGTGTTTCAGCGTCTTCCTCCAGCGTCGATCTCCCTCTCCAGCATCTGGTGCCTTCTCCGAGAAGAAAAAGCCGGCCGGCGGAGAAGAAGAAGCCGGCCGGCTTCTTCTTCTCTGTCCGTAGCGTGTCCCTCGGCGATGACGTCAGCGCGTGTGCGGGAAATTCAAATTCAAACTCATTCAAACACATTTTGTATTGGATTGAATACAAACTCCTGTATCCAATCCAATACAAAATAATACAAAATAAATACAAAGTATGTAATTGGTAAATTCAAACGCTCATTTTGTATTGGATTGAATACAAACTCCTGTATCCAATCCAATACAAAATAATTCAAAATAAATACAAAGTATGTAATTGGTAAATTCAAACGCTCATTTTGTATTGGATTGAATACAAACTCCTGTATCCAATCCAATACAAAATAATACAAAATATATGTGGTTTTATCTATAGGTATGTGACGTTGGACTCTGTTTTAAAATTTACCACACTAGGGAGGTGTTTTAGAAAAATATATTACTATACAGTATACCAAATTATCATATTTTTTATTTATGTATTCTTGTTTAAGCTGATTTTTGTGTCTTTTATTTAATTTTATTAAAAGTAATTTTTTTTTTTTTTTTTTACATGATTGTGTGTTTCAAACATTTTTTATATTCATGATATCTACTAGAACCTTGTTCGGACATATTTCTGTAAGTTACAGGTCTACAATTTAAAAAAAAAAAATTTCATGAAAAACAGTGTAACGCTTTTGGTACAGAAATCTAGACATTAGTGTAACACCCAGGTGGTTAATCAGCAAATGTTTATTTTTTCACATGTGCAACTCTCCCTCCGAACAAGTCATAACTTAATCATGCCTAATGGCACCTTGCAGTACTTATGTACTATAAAATGGGGATTAATATGTTCTTTACACAGATGACAATATTTTGGGAAATGGACAGGTAGGACAAATAAATGGGCAGTAAGAAGTTGATAGCCAGGTTTTTTAATATATGTAATTAATATGTAAACTGCATGGTCCTGGAGGTTTCTACAGACTGCCATATTGAAGTGTTCATTAGCCTGCTGAACAGATAGAGAAGAGAGAAGTTCGTATGGCTTTCAAGGGTTAAAGCAGATCTTTAAAGAGATGAGAGCAGATCTTCCTGCAAGAAGCATTACTAAGTCCAGTAAAGGCCCCCTGAGCACCTCTCCACTACTCTCAGCACCCACCAACCTCTCCACCCATTCACAGCATTTCTCTCCCTCAACACCTCAACTCCCACTCACAGTTCTTCCCTCACAACTATCAAATTCCTCACCCATAGTGCATCGCTCATAAGCCACCTCTCAGTTCATCCCTCATAGCCCGACTCACCTTCAGCCATGCCAATTGGGATGTATTACCTATGCAGACTTACTGACACATAGAAAGGATTAGGTTAATAGAACAGAGGGGTTCAACAAATTGCATAATCAACATCCTGGACAACCAATATTTGCGTGTTAAGTTTTATGGTGATTGGATTAGGGTTTGTTTTTTGTCAATATAAATTCTGGGGTATTTCCCTACAGAGGTGGAACTAATGAAGCAGATTGGAAGTCTGCAAAACCTGCTCAGCATTACAAGAACAATTCCAACTGAATGCAATTTACTGCTAATAGATATACAATGACCTGGATAAATGATAACATACACAGACATTTCTGCGCTTGTTGCCACCTCAAAAACGGTCACTTTGTGATTGTTGCTGCTTCCCAAACATGCACCTACTTGGTGTTCTGTGCCCTGCACTACTAGGCAGTCTATATGTATGTGAGGAAAGGACTGTAATTGTGTGGTATTACAAAAAGACATCACCTGCCCTCTGGGAAAAGTTTACTGGAACAAATCATCACTATGTTTTAGGTGGAAACCTATTAGAAGAAGGCGAGGCTTGCTGCGGTGACTGATGGGTAAGTTGTGCTTGCTGTCCTTGTAGTCAGTGCCCCTGATTCATCAAGCAAAATCGGATTATCGGTCGCGCATTCGTATTAGCGATCCGGAATCGTGCGCGATCGCGCTATTCAACAACCGGAAAAGCTCGCGCACGGAGCCGCGCTTATCCGACAGCTTTTTGCTGGTCCCGGACCGCGGTAATCCGCGATCGCTGGTCGCGCGTATTATCGCGCTTCCAGCGATCGCGGATTTCAATGATGAATCAGGGGCAGTGTATCATGGGTAGCATACAGGATGGAGTTGTTTAGAGGAGGTTCTCCTTCCAGTGTGTCTAATATTGGTAGCTCTATAGCGCATGTGCTGGAATGGAATTGGTTAGAGGAGGTCCCTTCCTAGAGGCTGTAATCTAGCCAGCTCTATATGAAGAATGCTAGAATAGGGAGGGTTAGTGGAGGAAGTAAAAAAAAAAGGAAACCAAGTTTCCATGACTTGTATTATCTCAATTCTCATTCGACATGTTTCACAGAAGATATCTACTTCCTCAAAAATTCATTTGAGACCTAAAAGATTTTTTACATAATCACAATATCAAAAACTATTTACTAAATTAATAAAAGCAAGTCAAAATATTTACACAATTACAATATTGTAGACAGACATCCAATTACATGTGGACAGTTTGCTCAACAACTTTGGGATCGGTTACCGATACAGGAAAGCAGAGGAGGACACATGCAGCACTCCACAGCATCAAAACGGTCTATGGTCTATGCACAAAGAGATAAAAGAACATGTTATCTAACATGTAACTAATAATTTAACAAAAATACATACCAACAAAATGATATGTGATAAAGTGACACTAAAGCAAATAATATCCAAGTAACTAATCCATTGGCCCTAACAATAAACAACCTGTTTCTTTTATTTTCCCTGAATTTTATATTTTTTATCTCTGCCATCAGTAATTATAACTAAAAATCCATATTCATAATGTGGCTTACCTTCGTAAAAGGCATCACACAACTTTGTTGTTGCAAAGCGTAGCACACACGTTTAAAGTTGCAATGTGACCAACACTCATTCACTGTTTGCCGAACATGCCCATCAAACGCTTGTTTCTAACTGTTCCCTAGTTGTCAACTCTGACATTTAAAAATATTTTAAAATAATAACATATATTTTAACAATCATTTAATATTCCAAGGAGTCATAGGCATTACATATTTTAAATACATGAATCTTTACTCTCATAAAAGGTCAATTAAAATAATGAATACTAATCAATTACACACACACACAAAAATAAAAAAAAGGGTTTATTTGTTTAAACTGGGTGGGGAGGTTGCGTTTAATTTAAATATACATCTTGTTTCTTTCTGTAACAAAAGTTGATTCATATTCACTCCTTTGGGGTCAGGATTTAATTTCTCAGATGCTGTAATTTTTAATTCATCTACACAAAATCAATGATGTGCGCCCATATGATAATCCGTCCAATTTTATTTTTTGTAGCTATGCTCCTCCTAAATGCACTTTCAGTCTTTTTTTCCTACCCACATAAAATCTTTTACAACTGCACAATACAATATAAATAACACTTCTATCCATTGAGGTCTGATTCCATCGAATTACTCGATTCCCAGTAAATCTTCCTCTACCGATTGCATCTAGGATGCATATAGGAGCTGGAGGTGAACTAAGTAGATCTAAGCAAGCATACCACAGGAGGCGCGTCAGGAAATTCAAATAATTTTGTATTGGATTAAAATCAAAATATCGCTGTATTGAGTCCAATATAAAGAAATCTTTATATATTATATAAATAATTTCATATATTATATATGCTTCTGTACAATTAAATTATAGGTTTCTGTATATTTATGCAATCTTATTTTAACAGATTTTTGTATTTTTTTATTTAAAGTTTATTACTAAATTTATTAAATATTGGACATATTTCGGTGAGTTATGCCTAAGAATTTTAGGCCTACAACGCAAAATAAATTTCCATGCAAAACAATGTGCTGCTTTTTGCATAGAAATATGAACAGAATTAGAACGCCAGGGGGGTTAACCCATTTGTGGTCTAACATGGAGCTGTCAGGAAAGGTTATTTTATTATATGACTGGTAAAATGTTTTTGATGTACTTTGTGAAAAATGTACCATTTTGAGGAGTATCCTTGTATCCTGACATTTGTTTTCCTTGTGTTGTAAGTGCATTTTAGGCGTAATTTGTTATTTAATAATAGTAACTATTGATCACATATTTATCTGTTCATGGTTATGTATTTTTATATCTTTTTAATCACATCCTGTGGTGTAATCAATAATCAAGAGTCCTTTGGTTTAATTAACTGGCCAAAAAATGAAATGGAGAGAAATGATTCTTTTATTCTGACACAATTTTGGCCAGTTGATTACAAGCCTGCCCACCACGACAAGGTAGACACTTTTAGGGCAGGACCTACATTAAACTACGCTAATCTAACCTACTCAATGCTAATCATCGTTTTTCTAGAGTTGGATTTGTGATGGTAGTAGGTCTCATGCTATAAACTGAGTGATCCGCCCTACATATATGTGCTATGTTAGCCTGTCTTTATTATCTAATGATTTCTATATTGTTTACTCCTATTCTATTCTATTTTATTTTGCTAGTAATTTCATTTCATTTACAATGTATCTGAATGTCATCCCTATTCTAATTTATCTTAGTTTCATGGTAATTTATCTAAATCTTATTTTAGATAATGCTATCCTAATTTATATGAAGTTTATCCTAATTTATCTTAATTTTATCTTAACTTTTGCCATCCTTACATCATTTTACCACAACACAGTTTATCTTAGTCCTATTTTATTTATACTTATATTACATGTATGTTACTTTTATTTGAACTTTTTTATTTACTCTGTCTTACCTATGAAATCTGTCTTTCCAAAGAAGGAAAAGGGCTAAAGGTTTGTAGCCCCCTCCCAAAATCACAGCAGCTCATCCCAGCTAGACATGTGTTTAGCCATCTGGCCGGCCTGTTAGATTGGTTGCAAACGGCCTAACAATTTGAGCAAAGCTGTTAACGCTAAACAAAATTAGGTGTTATGTAATGTTTTTTGGTTATTTTTGTTTAAACTAAAATTAAATTAAAAAAAAAAACGATGTGCAGCCTTCCTCCCTTTGGCAAAAATAGACTCCTGTCTTTCCCCATGAAGATTGATCAGGCCGTGGTTGTCCCCAATCCAAAATACATCCAAATACAATCCAAAAAATTGTGATTAGGATGATGTTATTTGCCCTGTGAAAATGAATGATACCACTTATTAGGGTTATTGTTAAATGAAATTTAAATAAATGAAATAAAACACATACATGATTGGTAATTGCTGGCAAAGGACCCAGCCAACAGATATGTCCATACAGGTGTTATTCATATGGGTAGGAAGTGTTCAAAGTTGATGAAAATATCTCCATCTTCATCTATACTGATGGAAATCAGCGGGCATGGATCAATAAGTTCTGCAGAGGCAAGGAATGAGAACTCTCTTTGCAGTTCTTTGGACCATATTAAAACTCTCTGCATACCTTCAATGCCTGTATCCTGGGAAAACAATGATAATGATGGTTAGATGAATAATTCTTAAAGAAAATCAAAATAAATAAATAAATCATCAGCCATTTTATAAAAGACATAAAGAATGCATGTTACATACCTCCAGGATACGTGGAATAGCTGCCCTGCAGAGAGGACAGCTTGGAGTTTGCTCTGACCACCTCTGGAGGCAGGAATGGTGGAACATGTGGGAGCAGGCTAGTAGAATACGCTCCTCTTGCTCTTTATACTCTTCCAAGCAGATGCTGCAGCTTGGTGGAGTCTTAGGATGCTGGTAGTTGGCCGGGGGTGTCTGGTCGTTCTGGGGTCCAGAATAGCTTTGGTCCCTTTGTGAAGAGTTGGTGTTCGGATGTCCTCTTCTTCTGAATCTTTGTGGCAGCTGATTTTCTGACATGCTGCCTTCCAATGTAACTCTGGATCTGGTCCTATGAGCTACTGGAGAATATTGGCCTGTAATGATAATTATATATGGTTAGTATTTCTGAATGGGAGATGCTTTCCTCCTAACCAATCCTGAAAGCCAGACACAGCTTTTTCTATTATGTTTGCCTTACCTGTTGGGCCTTCCTCCTAGTGTGATGGCATTTTACAGATATTGGGCCGTGAGCGGCCTCTGATAATCTCTGTTGGCACCCAGATGGTATTAGATGCTCCTGGAGGCTATTCAACACAAAACAAGACAAATAGAAAGCTGCAATCTGCACAAAGTCTCAGGGTAAATGCTTTGGAGATGCTTCTACAGTGGCTCCTCAGCAAGTAGTAGAAAGCCACAGCTTCAGTGTAGGTACACCAACTGTAGACTGTGACATCACAGCTAACTGACCATTGGCCAGTTGTCCTAACCAACATTTTTTAAAAATGGCAGTTACTCTGTCCATAGAGCACCCTGTCTGCCTAAGACCTTACAGTGATCATGTGTGCCCTCCTGCCAATTGCACGCTACGATATCCCAGCTGACAGACCAATGCCTCTGTTCACCATATTTTTTTTAACTCACAAAGCTTTATTATAAAGAGCAAGACATTAAAAAAATGATGGTTTTGTTGTGTCCATAGAGATCAGCCTGTATCCACAAGATCTTACAATCCAGCAAGCACTTATGACCCCTTCCTTGCCATTTAAGGTCCCCAGTGGCTAAAAATGTTCAATTCCTAAAGGTTTGGTAAAGCTTTTTAAATTATTTATGTTTTTTAGAAGTGAGGCCTGCTTTTTTAAGTCTAGCAGAGATTTGGCAGTTATCAATGGCCTGATTTACTAAGATTCAAAGACTGGAGAGGATACATGGGAGAACCTGGGTGATCCAGCAAACCTGTAATGGATTTAGTCCATTGAAAACATTTGTCAAATAGTAGGAAATGATTTTAAGAAAGAAGGTTTTCTGGAACACCCAGGTTCTTCCATGATAGTTCATTTTCTCCATTCTTGGAAAGCATTAATACGTCTGGCTCAAACCCTTATAAAGCAATGTGACTGCAATCTTCAAATGGAATCCCACTGGCTTCTTAAAAATAACTTGCCCCTATAATTTTTTTGATCAAATAAGCACTTTTACCTTCATGTGTCAGCTTTGTAAATCTAGCCAAAAGTTTTGAGGGCTTATAGGAGTTACATGAAACCAGTCACCATTTAGTTGGTTGTTAATAAACTAAGCAAGAACACAGTAAGTTGCATATCTTTGTGTTGAATACCTTTACTTTTAGCAGTATTATAATTTTGTAACAAAGATTTTTAATGTATCACATTTACAACCGTTTATATATTCCATAAATATTATTAGCAATTACAATAAAAGTTATATAAAAACAATTCCACAGAAAAAACCCATATATATTAATTCTCACCCCTCAGCATAATTAATTTCATCTTCATCAGGATGGTGATATATATTTACCACTCCGCAAAGTCATATGTGAATGAATGTTGCCAAATTTATTTTGATATGTCTAAGTTGATTGTTTATAATGTATTGATTCAGATATATGTCTAAAATCGGAGAATACAATGTATTCTTACTCTTTCAAGTCACCCCTTTGAAAAAGAAGAGTAAGAATACATTGTACTCTTTCAGATATATGTTCATGGTGGATATATGTAGATATATATGGGTTATGTCTGTGGAACTTTTATTGTATTTGTTAATACAATGTATGGGTTTTCGAATGGCTGTATTTTTGATACTGTAAAAACCTTATATGTTACAAAATTATTTTATGAATTAGTTTGGGATGATGGTATTTATATTCATACACAAGAAACATTTCTAATTTTTTCCCTTTAATAATTGAATTTAATATTAAAAACAAACAAACAATGCTGTGTTTCTGACCTAACCCCCCTAAAACTTTTATATATTCACCTGTATTCCCCCCATCAAAAACTGAGCCTGAAGGGTAGTGTAAAATGTGGATACCAGTTGGAGGAAAAAACTTTCTTCCGAAGGCCTTTGATAGCTTTTCCTGAGCCCACCATTGAAAAATTAGTCATTACTTGTCAATACAATCTGAATACCTGCAAAAGACATGTAGTCCATTTTTCTAATTTTTATTCTACAGCCAACATCATCTTTGACCAATATCCACTCACAAACCTAAGTCAAAAGCAAATATCGCCCTCGCTCGGTGAACTGTAAATTTAGTAATTGGTTATGCTACAAATACTTTACATGTTCACTTGGCTGGAAGTGAGCTAAAAAGTGATAATTCTCATTCTCTATTTATATTTTATGTGAAATCTTATAAAGTGACTGATATTGATGTGAATTATCAAAGGGCTAGGGGGAAGAAATTTTGTGGACAAATATTTGGCAGAAATGAGTGGTATTTTTATGCCTTTCTGCAAACTTCCCCACTGTAATAGACTCCTAGCAGGCAATAAAGAGCTCTAAATGCATAGACATTTGAATTTCAATTTTAATTTTTCAAGCATTTTTGCAAGCTTTTGCTCATTTTCTGTTGATCCCATAGGGTTATACATTACATTTACCGTCCACTTTATTAGATACACCTGTTCAGCTGCATGTCAATGCAAATATCTAACTGGCCAATCACATGGCAGCAACTCAATACATTTAGGCATGTAGACATTGTCAAGGTGGCCTGCAGAAGTTCAAATAGAGAATCAGAATGTAGAGAAAAGGTGGCTCTGGTGGCACGGTTGTTGTTGCCAGAAGGACTGGTCTGAGTATTTGAGAAATGCAGGCATTTTTATACTTGACCAACTCAAGTTAACAGAGAATGATCTGAAAAAGGGAAAATACCCAGTGAGTGGCAGTTTCTTGGCTAATATTTCAAAATTGTCAGACTGGTTTGAACCGATAGAAGACAATAGTACCTCAACTGCTTGTCACAGCCAAAGTATCCAGAAGAGTCTGTTCAAAATCCCCAAACACAACACCTTGAATCTAGTGGGGCTCAGCAGCAGGAGACCACACTGGGGGCCATTACTGTTAGCTAAGAACAGGAACCTGAGGCTACAAATTGCACAGGCTTACCTAAAATGGACAAAAGAATATTGGAAGAATGTCTGGTCTGATTAGTCACAATTTCTGCTGCAACATTCGCAAAGTTGGATCAGAATTAGGAATCAACAACATGAAGGCATAGATCCATCCTGACTTGTTTTGATGGTTCAGGCTGGTGGGGGTGTAATGACATGGGGTACAAACGGAACAATATTTTGGTGCCACAGCCTACCATAGTATTGTTGCTGACCATGTCCAGCACTTTATGACCATATCACAAAGCTAAAAATTGTCTCAAAATGGTTTATTGAACATGATAACGGGCCTGCCATATTTTTTAAAGCTCTTCAAGAAAAGATCGACTATCATGGGAGAGCCTGACTGATGCGACAAACCTGGAATGGATTTCCCCCAAAAAGTTTACTATCACGTAATTGGCAGATCTCAATCCAGTAGATCATCTTTGTAGTGGGACAGGAGATTCACATCATAGGTGTGTAGCCAACAAATCTGCAGCAACTGTTTGATGCTATCATGTCAATATGGACCAAAACCCCTGAGGAATATTTTCAGCACTTTGTTGAATCTACACCATGAATAATTATGGCAGTTTTGAATGCAAAAGGGATCAAACTCTGTACTAGTATGGTGTATCTAATAATGATGCTGGTGAGTGTATGTTACAATTTAAAGCTAAACTACAGGTTGAGCATCTGAGACAGCTCTTGCTAATTTATTAGTTTAGTGCACAAACTTTCCTTCCTTTCATGTGATGTATGGGGTACTCGTTCTTCAGGTAGGTGACCGGGCTTCCTTCTGTGCAGAGCAGCACCATAGATTAATTTTTGGCCCCAGGCTGAAAGGAATGGGTTACAATGATGTTGTGTGACCGTACACCCAGAAAATCAGCTGTAGCAACAAAAGGGAAGGAGAACCTTTGTGGGGACAGTTGGCGCTAGATAGAAGGTAGGCACTAATACAAAAACTTTTTTCTCTTAAAAGCTTTACATGTCCCATTTAATGTGTTGCTGTGTGTTAAAACGCATGATGTTTTGTTTTCAACCTACTCTCAAAAATGTGGCTTGTTGGAAACAATAGATTTTAGTTTCTTCTTGGCTTGAGTCTTCATTGAGGAATGCAGACCCACACTTGGAGATAGATTATCATGGCAAAACCTTGGTGATCCAACAGACTTAGACTGGAATAATTAAAAGTCATCTAATATATATGGTAATGGCTTACAATTCTGCACTAAGAATTATAAATCTAGTGAATTTTTGTTTAGCTTTTTTATTCTATTATCTGCTATGATTCAGTCCAGCATTGCAAATTTTTGACTTATAAATGCCAGAGGTCTGAGTCAAATTTGATATTCTGCATGTGCTTCATAACTGGATCCAGGTGTCACAAAAAATATTTCTTGCTTTATTCTGTTCTGGTGGTAACTCTTTGTGACTTCTGGTAAATTTTGTATTTACCCTTTTATTTGCTCATATGAACATTTAAAGAGAAGATTTCCCATAATAAGTAAAAAGAATAAAAAATAACTAAACTAAAAAGGCTTGTAAAAACAAAAATACATCTACAAAAAGCTGTGGTGAGTTAGGCAACACTGATTTTGGTCCAGATCTCAGAAGTTCTAAGGAAATTAGATTACACCTTTTTACACCACATCATGGCATGCTTAGGTGAAACTCAGCATGTTGACAATACTGCACTGCCCTTACATGGACCCGGTCACTAGAGCACTCCCAATGGGACACTTAGACTATTTCAACTTTTGAGCCAAAACTTCATGCATGGTAAAGCATGCTTCAGTACCCTTAGATCCAGCCCCAGGTGCTGTCTTGCAACCCCACATTACACTCCATAGGCCCTTTTGCACCCACCCAGAACAAAGCCTAGGTGCTCTCCAGAACAACACTTCTCTCCCCAGGAGCTAATCATATGCTCCCATGAAACCACAAACTATACCGAAATTCCTCTCCTGCAACCCCACATCAAACACACAGGCACTATCATGCACCCCAGATCACCCTACATCCTGTGCTGTTATCCCCAGATCATACCCCCATGTACTCTTGAACCAACTGATCACACCCCGTGTTCCCCCCAGATCCCACCTCCGGGGGCTCCCTTGCACCTCCAGATCTCATGCCAATGAGCTGTCCTGCACCCCCCATGTGCTCCCCCCTTGCTCTCTTGTACCCCCATATCACGTACACCCCTTGTGCTCTCTTGCCCCACCCCCAGGTGTTCGCTTGAACCCCAAGGCAGTCTTCTGCTCATCTAAATGCTCTTTTGTGCCCCCCAGATCCCAAACCCCCAATGAGCTCTCCTGCAGCCCCAGATCCCAAACCCCAGACACTCCCTTGCACCCCCATATCAACCCATATATAGCCTTGTGTCACCTCAAGCTCATATTCCAAAAATCCCCCCTAGGTGCTCTCTTGTACCCTATTGCTGCACCCCCAATCTGCTCTCCTGTTTTACCTGGATCACATCCCCCCCCCCCCCCCAAGTGCTTTCTGTACCCCAGATTGCTCCTCCAATATCGCATCTCCCCCACCCCCAATCTTTAAATCTTTAGGAGTGAAAATAAATCTTTCCCCCAAAAAATAAGTGCAGAACCTAGAAGTCAGAATAAAGTGCGATGCTCAGTGACAAGCGGTCAGCTTGGAGAGAGCAGCCAGAGAGCTACAAGGAGGACAAATCCCCAGAATCCTCTGCACGTATCGCGTCACATAACACGCCCCGCCCCTCGCACAGGCCCCGCCCCTCGCACAGACGCCGCCCCGTCTCCAGGCCACTCCATTTTTTCGTGTGTTGTGTATCATGCTGGGGCTGAGTGTGAGCAGAGCGCTATGTAAGTGTTTGTCACCATTGCCGGCTGTCAGACTGCAGCCTCTATACACCGGGGCCGTCCTCACAGCTGCCGAGCAGCAGAATAAAAGCAGCCAAGCCTTTGACAGCAGTTTGCTCCAGTTCCTGGTGTGTCCCCTGTCCAGGAAGCAGCTGAGGTAATACATAGGCGCTGCTCACACACCTACAACTATAAGCTTTCACCTATATGTAGAGGGGTCACATGATCACTAATGTGTATCTACAGGGTTTGATGTCATTTAACCTCATGGATACTTCAGCACCATACTAAGCTATGGTATATGGCAGTGACTTCCTAGTCATGATGTAAAGGCTTCTCCTTTTAGGAACATTTGGTTTTATGTAATAGCAATCCCTCCTGTCACTCTGGTCAGTGCCCAGGCATCATGGTATGGAAGAGCCTGGGGTCATCACTTAGGGGTAATTTTACAGGGAGGTCATCACTGAGAGGTCATCACTTAGGGGTCATTTTACTTGGGGGGTCATTACAGGGAGGTAATTTCTGTGGTCCTCACTGGGGGGGGTCATCACTAAGAGGTCATTTTACTGGGAGGTCATTACAGGGAGGTCATCACTGAGAGGTCATCACTTAGGGGTCATTTTACTGGGGGGTCAATACAGGGAGGTAATTCATTTTACTGGGAGGTCATTACAGGGAGGTCATCACTGAGAGGTCATCACTTAGGGGTCATTTTACTGGGGGGTCAATACAGGGAGGTAATTTCTTTGGTCCTCACTGGGGGGGTCATCACTAAGAGGTCATCCCTGCAGCGTCATCACTGGGGGGTCATTACTGAGGGGTCATCACTGGGAGGTCATCACTTAGGGGTCATTTTACTGGGGGGTCATTACAGGGAGGTCATCACTGAGAGGTCATCACTGAGAGGTCATCACTTAGGGGTCATTTTACTGGGGGGGTCAATACAGGGAGGTAATTTCTGTGGTCCTCACTGGGGGGTCATTACAGGGAGGTCATTACTGTGGTCCTCACTGGGGGGTCAATACTGAGAGGTCATCACTGGGGGTCATTCCAAGTGACAGCATAGGGTCAGTAATAAATAATAATGTCACAACAGGCTGCATAGACCTGTGGCAGATGTGACCCCTCATATGATCTCTCATTGTTCTCTCTACAAGTGAATGGATAGAAGGTTAGTATATGCTGATGGGTGAATGTGTTATTGTGACCATACTGAATCCCTTTCATTTATTTCTGCCTACTGCTAGATTTTCATCAAGGTCAGCAATGGCTGTGCTGCATTTTCTTTAATGTATACAGCTGTCATTGTGGTGTCAAGTTAGCTGTTATCATTATAAGCTAAGATGATATAAAGGCAAAAGTGAGAAAGACAGAAAATTATAATGAATTCTTTTTGTGTTGCAGGTATGATGAATCCACTAATGAGCTAATTAATGATGACCTGGGCATTGCATATCCTGTTGTAGATGGTATACCAAACATGATTCCTCAGGATGCAAGGATGATTCGCAAAGACCAGAAGCCTACCGGGAGTGATCAGGAATCTGAATAGCCTAGCTGGATTACTGTGTGGAAGCCATGTTTCTGTCACTCCCCACACTCACGGTGCTTGTCCCTCTTCTGTCACTGGCTGGTATTTTTTATTCTGCTTCTGTGGAAGAAAACTTTCCCCAGGGGTGCACCAGCACAGCAAGTGTTTGTTTCTACAGCCTCCTCCTTCCAATCACCTTGCCGGTGTATGTGTTTTTTCACCTATGGACATGGATGGGACTTAAGCTGTTTAGACATAATTAATTCTATAAGGTGACTGCATTATGTTACTGCTAGAGATCTTTATTCTGCTCTGTAGCAAATGTATCTGCTCAATTCCTTCTAATAAAAGATGTCCTGCAATTTAAATGCAGAGTATAACCTATTTTCTTCACAGCAGTGGTCTCCAACCTTTCTGACACCAGGGCCCGGTAACCTAGAAAAATATTTTGCTGTAGCCTGGTATATGTACAGCTTACACTACTCTGCTATTCTCAGCAGCTCAGCCTCCTGGCAGCACACTAGCTGAGAATAGCAGAGTAGTGTAAGGGAGCACTCCCCCTGTCAGGGCAGAGCTGCTGGGAATGGCAGAGAAGTGTAAGCCTTACATACCTTGCTCTGCCATTCTCAGCAGCTCCTGTGTAAGCAGTGTGAGGAGAGCCACCTGCGCTCCCGCTGTCACAATGTAACCGCTGCTGGTGCATCTGCCTCCTGTCATTTGCAGCCCCCAGCTCAGCAGCCACGAACCGGCACCAGTGCTGGTAGACTGCTATGTGTTTCAAATATTTATATTTGTACACAAATATATAATCCTCATATACTGTCCAACTCTTTCTAGCCTAAAGGAACTTTTCGTCTCTGAGCTTTAACTCTTTGCTATTTACATATACTTGGGATATTGGGTGACTCTGTGTTGCAGATCACATTGCAGTTTCTAGTTTTCTTTTTCTAAACACTTTTATGCATTTCTATCTTCAGATTTTTAGATATGGACAGCTGATGGCATGGACCTATCTCTAGTGACATGACCATGGACTAAGTAAAGCACTGCATAATATGTTGGAGCTATATAAATACTGTGTAATAATTATTAAGAGCCACCATTATCATTTATTAACCTTTATCCTTTCGTAGAACAATGGACCCCTGTAAAGAGTGAGTTTAGCTTTGTCCCTTAAAGCTTCAACATTATTAAAGCTTTGTAATATTGCGTTGGTAAATATATATATTTAATGCAAACAAATCCTGTACAGCAGGGCACAGGGGGAGAGACAACCCAAAGGAGCCAATCATGTGCTGTAATGCAAGTAGCCTGTAGATAGGAGAAGAGATCAAAGAAACTAGGAAATGAACTTATCAGTGGGCTGTTTACCTTTTATTGTCAAATCTCATGGAGGGATGGGGAGGAGACCTATGAGTAAAAGATTCTGTCCCTTCTATTGCTAGACAGGGCTTGGTTGTATAGCAGATCATGTACATCTGAAAACTGGATGGACAAATACAGCTTTTTAGTTTGTTTCTCACTTATGTATTTAGCTGTTGAGTTTATAAAAAAACTAGTGTGTTGAACAATATTATGACTATAAAGCTCTGGCCTTATTTCTAGTACTTTAGTTACTTAAAAACAAGTGATACCACAGACAGCCAGGCTACTAGCATGTTCAGAAAGATATCAGCAATGGCAGCCCCCATTCACTGCCTTCATTATAGATGTCTTTTATTGACTTCAGGTATTGCTGATTTCTGCTAAAGCTAGCACAATTTTGGTTGTGTGGTTGTTGCCAACTTAATAAATCTCATCTCTCTACGGTATGTCTGCAAAAAATCATATGTATGTGCAGCATGGAATAGTCTTAGGACCCCTTAGGACTTATGTTGCTAAAAGAGATCAGGACATTACAAAAGCTATTGCCTTTACTGGAGCTAGAGGCAGACACCATACCAGCATCATAAGCTCCCCTTACTGTGAAGATTCTCTTCACTTCCCATTCTTACTGTCTTAAATAGAACACTGGGGAAAAGTTTATGTTGAGTTATAGGTGCCAATACAAAGCTGACAGAGGTCCTAACACACACAAAAATACCCAACTGCAAACATGGTTATGTTTACCACTAATTTGTTTTCTTTGTTTTTTTAAATTTTGACAATGTGTGATATAAATGGCTACATCTCATAAACTGATGATTTTTACCTATGATAGTCCTTAGACCTTGTACAGAATGGTGTGAAAATTAAAATGGTGCAGTGACCAGGTTCTTTTGGTGAAAAAAAACGAATTTTTAGATTTGTTCAAACTGAGAAGGAAGTCTTTAACTTTTCCAGTAATCTTCAGTGATCAGCAGTAGTATGCAGAATGAGATTATATACACACCATACCAAACAATTGAAAAATACCACTGTTGGTATTGAAATCAGTGATAAATGTGTAATGTGTTCAAACCTAACGTATGATTACTTTGGTAACATGGGTAAAAGTATAATTATGTGTGATTATTAAGTGTAAACACTTGTTTTAGAAATCAAACACAAAACGTTGTCTTACTTGAGTAATCCACCCTTATGCTTCACACAAAGATGCTGTACAAATTCATATATACACATTTTATACTTGGTTAATAGAGGGTGTAACAAACTCTTGTTGTGAAGTTTGATATTAAAGAGTTTGAGTGAGCTAACAGTCATGTGCAAAGATTATTAAAGAGCAAGTTACTTACTTTAACCTGTAAAAATGAGAAAATACAGTATAGTGTGTGTGTATGTATGTATATATATATATATATATATATATATAAACACACAGAGTGAGGCCATTTTAATTTTTTCCCTTTTAATAAAATCATTTAAAAGCAACACACAATGAATTTAATCAATATAATTTTATTTTTTGTTGATTTCTGTTTTGATTCTTCGGATTTTTATTAATAATTGTATAGACTTATCTATGTTGGGTATTGGAATCTGTTTGAAAAGCAAAGATATTTGTTTTATCCTTGTCCTTTCCTATTTTCCTTCCCTACTATTGCTGTTCTGTCCATCTTTCTCCAAACTTTATATTTTCTCTTTTTCTTAAAAAAATTTTTTTTTAATTATCTGGGATTCAAAAAAATAGATTTCATTAAATAGTATAGTAATGTATTTATTATATTCAGAATTTATAAGACCATGGACCACTTTACATATTTATTACATTATTGTGATCTGATTTTTTTTAGTTTTCGAGTATTACTATTTTGTTAAAAGATAATTGGTTGACAAAGTGGAAAGAATAGCACTAAGCACATGTTTTTATACGTGTTACTATATATGAAATGTAGCATTTCCATATGTCCTAATGTATCTTCTGATTTTATGTATGTTTTACTATGAAAGTAATTTAATAATGACAGAATATTGTTATACCTAATAATGCATCATTGTATAATGCTAGAGCAGACAGTTTTCTGAGGTTGTATTCTTAGGAACATAAAGTCATATGTTATATATCTGATAACCATGGATGAGAGCTTGGTAAAGTAGTGCTTATTTCCCATTTCAATTGATAATTCCTAAACATATATACAATGATGGTGCAAGCAGAAAAAGATACTTTCTAATGACCAACTAGGAAAAAAACAGATATGGTAAGCATACAATACTAATTGATTAATCACATCTATTTTGCCGGATTTTTGTTTCACAAATGTAGAGTTGAAACATGCCACATAGTTCCCTAGGGTGAAGGACAGTTGCTGTGTTTTTTTATATATTGTCAAGTCCTTTGTTGTTTTCTATAGCCAGGAGTAGTTTCTTACGAAGCAATCCAACTTTGGAGTATTCAGGGAGTAGAAGCATCTGAGTGCAAGTCTGAGCCTGTGGGAGATGGTCTTCTTTTAGGTTATCAAATGAGGAGATCTTCATGTATGTGATTTGGCTGGTAAACACTGAACATTTATCATTTCCAGTTAGGAAATCTAAAAATACATATCAGATGTATATGACAGATTAGTCAGTGCAATATAAATCTCATGAAGAAGAAGATTCACTGAATAACATCAACATATTTTACAGCACCACAAAGTTATATGGAGGTTATGGCATTCAAAAGCAGAGTACATGAGGAATGCAAGCTAACAATCTAATTGATACAAACATTTTACAAAAGCTAAATCATGGTTAGTAGCATAAATCATGCTAGATGGGCAATATGGTTCTGAGAGATTTCGGGAAATGATATTGTGGTCATAGGTGTTTTTTAAAAGATGGATTTTTAAGGCCCTTGTCTGTCCGGGGGTATTGCATTTACACAAGCATGTTATGTAATGTGTTAACATGAGTTGCAGTAAGGCAGCCAACACAATGCAGTAATGCATGGCCTGCAAACACACCAGAAAGGACATAAAAACTGAATGCACAGTTGTTGTTTTTTCTGATACCGTGCATTTCTATGCGTTTTTGTATACTGCAACCCATTTGCATTGGTCAACACATTGGGGTGCCACCAATATATGTTACTATGCATTGCAGTAAAACACACATTAATATGTTAGCATAATGCTGAGGTGTGAATTGGACCCTAGGGGTGAATCAAAGCCCTGGACATATGGCAAATGCTCTATAGAATATAGATGTGAGTTCCACACAAGAAGATGACAGATGTTCTGTAGGCATGGGTGGGAAATGGTGACCAGGAAAGGAGAAGCTCTTATGTGTTTAAGTAATTTAACAGGAAATGTCAGATTTCTTAATACTTTATTTGTTCAAAAAATAATTTTAAGTTATAGTTAATACACCAAGAGAAAGTAGGCAGCAAAGTATAGAAATTTCAATCCAGTTTGCATGGGGAGCACAATCAAGGCTCAAATATATTTAAACACTCAATTACTACACACCAGTCATTATGTAATAAAGGTAATGCAAAGTGCTTCTGCTAGTTATATAATCACACAGAACATTTTATTGAGTTCTTAGTTATGAAATCTGTAGATAAAAAAAGCTGAGAAACTGGCCACAACAACCAGTTAGACTGGATCTGAGTGGAGGATACAGAATGAAAGATTAAACATGGTGATTGATGTCTGTAATTTTCATTCAGTCTATCTGTTTATATATAATATGTATGAAGAATGAACACTAACTATAAAAATATTTTTTTTTCAATTAATCTGAATTTGATGATGAGCCAATTATCTGATTTAAAGTCTTAATATATTGTTTATAAAGTAACCTAAATAAAAGCATGTGCACCCAAATATTATATAATCTCAAAAGTAACATATATTATATTACATTCTAACTTTCTTCTTGATGGGAGCAACACAAATATGTCTTCTGTCCAAGCACTCTTCTCAGCTGCAGATTAGCTCTACAGAACCTTTTGTTAGAATTCTGCCCAATGTTCACATCTAGATGGCGCCAAGTTCTCATAAATTCAACACACCACTTCTTTATCTGTTGTCTACATATTTCTATTTTATGGTATCTAAGGCAGTGTTTCGCGGCACATATTTTACAATTAGAAAAATCCCACGGAACACCACCAAAAAGTCAGACACGTAAATTAGCTACCTGCTGCCATCTAGTGGAAGAGTTTTTTTTGGTTCTGCCTATCACTATACATCGCTGGTATAGACAAATGAAGACAATTTTTTTGCAGTAAATAAATCATTTTGGGACCAATTAACTGAAATTGGATAATTTCCCACGGTACACCCGAAGATCTCTCAAGGCACACTAGTGTGCCGCGGAACAGCGGTTGAAAAACACTGATCTAAGGGACCTTCTTAGGTCAAAATTAAAGGGTTCAATAGAAATCTCTTGTTGGTAAGTTACAATGTTTATCCTAAACATTCTAGTTCGTTCATCAGCCTTATCATGAGCAGTTCAGTTTAAATGAGGTTCATTTAAATTTGACAATTTCTCAATTACTCCCAAAATATTGTATGTGAATCCGACATACAGTTTTCACTCATATAAACTTTTATACCTGTTATAAAAAGTGAAAGTCTCATAGGAACACATTTTATGCACCTAAACAGAGTTTTCTGTCAAATAATATTACTAGTCAGTGAAGGTTTTTTCTAGGAAGAAGTTTAAATCCTTTACTTACAGAGAAAGCCCTTCTTCTGTGAGAAAGTTAGTTTATGGAAAACCTTCCAGAACATGGTAATAGTTGGGTGTTCTCGAAAGTATCTCCCCAGGTAGCTAGTATTCTGCAAAAATAAGGAGTAGAAGAATGTATTAGTTTTTGAAACTACTATGATGTTCTAGTATATGAAATACAAATCCTTCACAGTACTCCAAAAACAAGTTCCCTTTTGAATGATTTAATTTTATAGAAAAGTTTAACTATGTTATATACCTTTTTTTTTTTATATATATATAACATTTTAGCGATAAGACGTTAGTAACAACAATGTTGTATATAATTTTTTATGTTATACAATGTTAGCAATAAGACGTTTGTAACAACAAATATTTATTTTTTAAAATTGAAATATGTTATATCAAAATTATTAATGGAATACTGTATATACTCGAGTATAAGATTTTTTTTTTTTTACATGAAAATGCCCTTCAAAAACATCTTGGTCTATAGTTGAGTCACATCACTAGATGGCACTGTGCCATCATGTAGAGTGTGTAACAAATTCTTGCCATCTGTTATTAGAGTTTGTTACACACTACATGAGGCCACAGCACCATCTACTGGTGGCTAGCAAAGATGCACAAAAAGTCATTTAGAAGCAATTGATCCATTATACCCAACCCAAAAGTACAAGACACTTTAACCTGTAAAAAGAGGGAAAAGGTAAATGGACTAAGCCCATATAATTTTGTCATCTTTAAATGAATACTTTAAAAATAATACCCCATGTATTTATTCACAATAACTTTATTGGTATTGATTAATTACTGTTTTGAATGTTAGCAGTGATGGACGTATTCTGTGCCCTAGGTTTAAACACAAGTCAGTGTAGTTTTTTCAGGTAAAAGTAGATACCTTGTTTTTTTTTTAGACTGGTTTATATTCAAGTTTATAACATCAATGTATTTTATTTTTTTGAAGCAAAAAGCAGTAATTTTGAAACTGTTATGCATGTACCAACCATATCAGAACATAGCATGAAAAAAGAAATCAGGATTTACCTGCTCAAATGTATTCCAGTCATAAGACGTTTGACCACCAGCAAGTTCCCTCAGTTCATAAGGTTGAAAAAATGACAGAATATCTTTGTCACAAACTTTGTACAAGCCAGTTTTGAACTCTTGAAAAGGCTCAGCCACCGAGGTGTTGAAAATGTAGTCAATGTACTTGTTCACATAGTTTTGCCTTAGGACAGAATAATAAGTTACTTACTTTTATTGCTTTTTATTTATTGTAACACATACATCAATATATATCTGTGTTTCACAAACTGAATTTACTCATATTTAATAGTAATCTACCACTTAAGTAATTATCCTATATTTTAGATTTTTCTTGAGACAGGTAGCATCTAACTGTGGCCTATATCTCTCAGGGACAGGCATTCAACTCATCTGCTTGGTAGTTTCGAACAATCAAGGGGAATATGAGAGTTTCCAGTCTTTTTGTTGTAGTTTGTATGCGTTAGGTATTATACAGAATGTCAAGGTAGGAGTGGTAGCGCCAAAGCGTGAATAGGAACAATCAGCACTATTGAAGTTATATGGAACAGAACCAGCACAGAGCGCTCATCAGTGTCCTCAAGAGATTTAAAAAGACAGAGTTATTCTATCTTTTAGGCTTTTCCTATAGATGTGTGATTCCAACGATACAGGCTGACCATTAAAAGGACCCTAACACAATTCACTCTCTCTCTCATAGCCCTGTTGAGTATCTAATTAGTGTTTGTGCTGGCCCAGCAGCTCTAATGTCTATTCTCTACATTACCCTACATCTTTCTACCCTAGACGTTTGCCTTTATATATAAAAAAAAAAAAAAACATAATTCAGCCAATAATGTGCACAGCTCTTGCGTGTAGATTATATTAATTGATTCTGATTTCAGCTTTAAACTTCTGAATAATGCTGTCAGGGAATAAGGAAAATAAATACTAATGAGTACAAAAGAACATGAAACCTCTAAATCCTCTCCGCTATGTATAATTTCATATAAGTGTAAAGCTTTAAAGAGTTTATACTGTTACATGTTGTGTACTGAGAGAACAGACATACATACTTGTTCGCACTGGTGACACGCTCTGATGATCCATTTGGAATAAGGTCTACTGTGCGATTTTCCCAAGTGATCTAAAAGTACGTTTAAAATTTTTGCCAATTCAGAATAAAGAAAACATATCAGTGTATGTGTATCTATCAGCTTTCTAGATGAATATTCAATAAATAATGATACAAATGTATATCTTATATATGTTCTGTTTTTAGTCTAGGACACTATTGTGGAATATAAGCATGCAATGCTGCGATAAATCTCTTATTAAGATTACATCAGTGATGTCATGGAAGACTGACTTGGCTGAGCAGGCAAAAGGTTAGATGTGTAGGTATCTGTTACCACTAAAAATAAATTATGTTTACTTGGACGCGGTATTTATTTTATGATGCAGCGTCATACAAATTCACTTCTAGTAATAATACTGTTATATACATATCATTTATCAGCAATTTATTTAAAGGATTTGGTGTTTTAGATAATATTTTTACAGTATAACTGCAAATTTTCATGTTGAATATTTTGAACAGCAGTAATATTTACTTGTTCCAAACCTGAAAATCCAACCTGTGAACTGCATAAGAATGTTAAACATTAATGCTTTACTTCTTTCTCAATAAACATAATTTATGCCAAAATAGATTCCTTCCCTGCCTACACCTTAACATAGTCTACGGACTGCATACAAGATGTGCGCGCGCTTTGAAATATCGAGTGTATCCATGGCTACTAGGAATGGATTGTATTTCATTACAGATCATACCTATTGTAGAATAGATCTGAAAATGTGTCTGAGCTGTTCAGTAAATAGAATATTACAACAAAAACATTTTCTTACGCTAAAGTAAAGTTCAAGGGCATCCACTGCATCATCTTTAGTATCCAGTATGATCTGCAGACATCTAAAAAAAAAATAAAGATACCATTATTACTAGATCTGCCTGCATAATATAAAGTATATTAGTATAAAATGCAAGTGGTCCATCAGAATGTAGTATTTACTGGGATAATACCAAGGAACCTATAGATAATAGCAAACTGTTCTATGCAATTCTCAAGATTTAACTTTACAAGTGTCCGGTAGTTGAGGCTTACAATTTCAGTGGGGTATATTGCAAGTAGCTACTCAGTGGGTTTGCTGCAGTATATAATGCGCTTCCCCAGTATGCATAGGACCCATCTAATAGTGGAAGAACAGTGTCTACAGTGATGTGGTGTACTGTAGGTTCAAGGTAGTGCGGCCAAGTTGCTAGTCAATGTGTTTTAGGAGTTATCCCTTTCTCAAGCCTATATCACTACTGTACACTACTACTATATACACCACATCTAATATACGAGGCGTTATAACATAATTACAATATTCCCTATATAAAGCAATTTCAAAACTTTTTCAATTTCAAACTTCCTGAATTATTGCATCTCTACACAAATAATTATATGCCAAGAACATAAAAATACCAAACTAATAAAATATAAACAGGAAAAATAAAGTAAAATCTATTCTTCTATAATGGAAACATATAAACAGTAGATGGAATCAACTAACACCAATTTTGTAAAATTTGTTTGATAAAAGAATATATAAAAGGCTATGTACTGCTATTTTAATTTATGGGAATTGAATAAGACTATATATATTAAGAAATGTAATGCAAAGCTAGAAACGTTTATATTCCCAATTTTCAGCAACCAGGCATCTTAGCTTTTAGTCTACTCCCTTGTCTGTTTGTTCTATTGCCTAGCCTCCCAGATCTGTAATTGACCTGGTTGTACCCTGTCCTTCTTTGTTGTTTCCTTGTTCTACCAGTTTCTATTTTACCCTGTTCATTCTTTGTCATGTTCAACTTGTATATAGGTTCATCATTATCTGTTTTTACATTTGATGTGTGCACTGTAATATATTTAATTGCTATTATGTGCTATATTTATTACTTTTCTCCAACAGATAGACTATCATGGAAGAACCTGGGTGATCCAGCAAACCTGGAATGGATTTCTTAAAAATCATTTGCCATTCTTTGGCAATTGTTTTTCAGTATTGGACAATATCCATTCCAGGTTTGTTGGATCACCCAAGTTCTCCCATGATAGTCTATTTTCTTTAGTCTTGGAGATCTTTATTAAACTGAGCCCTGTGTGTCATATCTTGTACTGTAACAGAACACAGAATGTTTTCATTTATTCAGTCAATTAAGGATTACATACCCATTATTTTAATATCTGACTTACCTTCCCAAAGTAGGCTGCAATTCTTTTAAATCATCCAGAGTAGTTTTTCTGCCCAGAAGCTTCTTAAACAAGGCAAGTGGAAATGGCATGTACAAGGTATACTGATTGAAGATTGCCAGGCCACAGAGTATTCCATAGTAATAATACTGTTTCTTCTCCGCTATTCCCTGAAATGGGAAATATATGAATATTTATGAAATGTATGAATATCAAGGCTACTGTAAATGTTTCTACAGACATTAACGGTATGTGAAAGTATTTACAAGCAAGTAAAACATTTTTTATACTCGTACATAAAACATGTTAGTCCACTTGACATTTCTCTGATTTTGCAGATCTGAATAGTTTTTCAAGCTCATTCACATATTGAAATGGTCAACACATTACCCAGGCAATTAGCAATTTTACAGAGACGTCAACAATGGCAGTCCCTGCATTTCTTACATGATTTCTTTTTTTTTTACCATACCTCACTGATCATAGCATTACCTGTAGACAGAAACAGATAATATTAAAAAAAAACTTACATGACTTGGAAACCATAGTGGTAACGCTGGATCAGGGCAAGAGAATAATCCATAATCAGGAAGAACCATCTTCTCACCCACAGAAATAAAAAACTCTGACAGCACAGCATTGGTACCTGTTGTAGTCTCCCCCGAGAATTCCACCTGTTACATCAATATCAGCTTAGTATCTTGTTATTTATATTCACATATAGCATTTTTCATACATCAATGTGATCTTAGTATCTTGTTATTCATATTCACATATAGTATTTTTCATACATCAATGTCATCTTAGTATCTTGTTATTCATATTCACATATAGTATTTTTCTAGACAATTTACTAGGACGTAAGTAGCATTTTAAGAATTGTTTTATCTTGCACAAGTTTATTCATCAGATTACAAAATAGAAAACGATTCATCTAAATACCAGCAGTTGCTTTTTGAGGTCACAGTCTTCCACCATTCTTAGTTTATGCAGGGTATCTTCCAACAGATGATCACGTCGCAGTTTAAGATGTAATAATGGTATCTTGGGAATGTCACTGATACCCTGCATTCTGTTCATCAACAGCTCTTGATGAACATGCAGCTTGGCATCCTAGGATAATAATATTGGGGTAGAATAATAAAGGAGTTTTGGCTGTTTGCTTTTATTATCATTCTGCAAGAGGTTATTCACTTCTATACGTAATACCCAATCACATTTTAGAGAATGTAAAAAAACACATTTGTTACTTGCACATGATTGGATGCCTGAAGTCAGCAGAAGTTTTTTTTTTTTACTAATCTAAGTGATAATCCCCATTCTAAATTACCAGTAAATCAACCCCACTGTTATGTAAACCTGTTTGTTTTTCAAAGCCTTAAAAGAATGATGGTGGCATAATATTTTCTCATAAAAAAGGAGATGTTCAATGTACCATAAAACTAATTTTTATTAAAGCAAGAAAATATTTATGTAAAAGGGTGATCTTAACGTGAATATTGTTTAGGCAACAAAGGTTGTGTGTCTATAGGTTCCAGAGATGGTAAAAGTATTTAATCCAATCTTGTATTTTATTATAACAGGTCACATTAAGCTGATGAGATCTCATAACCCCCTCATCTCTTTGTGGGCAGCATGTGAGTTAAGAATACAAATAAAACTGAGTGAAGCACATTTTATCTTGTATTAGAGTAAAGTCTGGCTAAAAACTTACATTTTTCTTCATTTGTGCGTCAACCTCAAGATATGTAATCTTGGTGGGAAACAATAAAATAAATGGAAAGCGACAAAATATTGAAGGAATTGTGCTGCCTTCATGGTCCTACAGATGAAACAGAAAGAACTAATCAAATATAAAAAAAATAATGTGGTAATGACAAATTTTCCATAAATTAACTTAATTAGGAAATAATCTCAAGAAATAATTAGGCTTTTAAGGCAATTATTTCAATATACATTCACAAGTAAGTTTTAAAAATGACAAAATACCTTTATTTGAACTATTAAAAATCTTGTACCACCAACAAATTAATACAGCCAAACAACAGATTATAACAATACAATCTGACTAAAAACAGGATATTGGCCTTTTTTTCCACTTTTGTTTACTGCAATTCACAGATAGTTTTTTGCTTCCTTAGGAGTTACATTTGGAATGGGGATATTCATTTTTATTGTAACACAAAATATTCCCTTTTTAAAATATCACCCCTTTCCATTAAATTTGTTGGAAACCACAGTCCTCAATACATGGGAATAAGACATATAAATGTCAAAGAGGTGTTAATTCAATTAACCCTGATGGTGTTTGCCTCATGCCATTTCTTTTCCAAAGTGTCACCATTTTCAGCTTCATGTAAGGCAGTTGTTAGGCAGTTGTTGAGAAGTTAATTTTTTATATGTGTTGTATGGGATGTTGGCATTGATTATTTAAATTCTCTCGAGATAGTTAATGACGAATTTTACCATCAATAAATAGGGGTCCTATGAGGAGGTCATCTGAATAAGTTGGATATAAACTTAAATATTAGTGAAGCTGACCAAAATTAACAGGCTGATCTACAGTGGTTACAATGAATATGATAAAGTGGTCATTGCTTATGCAGATGAAGATGAGTGAAGTTGTGGTGCATTTACTTCTTCCTCGTGCCAGGAACCTCCACTGTTTAGGGAGACCCTACATGTAGCATGTTCTTGTAGGAGCCCCATAGGGGATAAATAGGGGCTGCAGTGAGCGATAGTAGTACCACTTACTGCCGCTAAGTCTATGTCTAAGTAATTTTATTAAAAAAATAGCAGGGACAACAAATAAAGCGTGCATGGACTGAGAGCACAGATCTATAACAATGCAATAACTGCACCCATATTTTAGGAAAGCCATATCTTAGGAAGGAAAGAACAAAGTTAAGAATTTTGTATGCTGTTTTTTACTCACAGAATCCTTTTGCCATATTCGCCAGTTGCAAATATCCCTGGGGATAATGATCACCTCGGAAACCTCAGGAACGCAAAAGTGGTCTTCTGAAACTTTATAATTGGCTTTCTTGTTTACCTATTTAACAAAAATCAGAAATATTTGAAAATTAATCTTAGAATTATAAATAAAACAAAGTGCAAACTTTGATGCAGAATTTCATGTACCCCCATCACACATATTTTGGGCCTGATTTATCCAGGCCTGGAGAAAATAGACTATCATGGGAGAACCTGAGCAGATCTGGATTAGATCCGGTCCAGGACAGAAAACATTTGCCAGCTAATAGCAAATTGTTTGAAATCCATTCCAGGTTTGCTGGATCACCCAGGATCTCAGACTTTAGTCTATTTTCGTCAGGCTTTGAGAGCTTTATTCCTCAGGCACAATATGTGTGTGAAAGGGGTAAATGAAAGTTTCAGAGCTTTACCAGTCAAAATCACCCAAAATACAAATGTTAAAGCAGGATGTTAGAGGCTGCTGAAAATATATATGCAGATACAATTAGGTGCCCAATGAGAAACTGAACTCTGGAAGCTGTGTCCAAAAAAAGGGGGAAGGACAAAAGAATAATCACCAGTATTGTCTTTGGTCTCCATACTGCTGGTTGTTCTCTAACAATACCCTTCCATGCCTTATCCTGCTCTCTTTGTGGAATCAACTGTCTTTGTAGGGACAACGTTTTGCTTCCTCATATCACTTTAAGCCTGTAGACTCATGACCCTGCCTTTAAAATTGGGTTTATTTTAGAGTTTTGAAAGTTTTGCGTCTTCAGAACAGTGGGTATGGTCCCAGAACAAAATAGCATAATATAAATATCAGTTTTCAGACACAAAAAGCAACACTAGAAAAGAAAACTTAGCTTTACCCTTGACATACTTTTATCTTAGGTCCTCAATTATTTTGAGGATCAGCCTAGTGCTTGGCTGAGGAACTGCTTCCTATATTTCAGAAAAATTACAAAGGCACACATACCTCATAAATATTATTTTAAAAATTGGTAGTCCCTCTTTTAATTAAAAAAAAGTGGTATACATGGGTGGTTGTGAGTCCTGGGTGCAAAAAAAAAAACAAAAACTTTGCAGGCATAGAAGATTTGAAGGAATCATCCAGTGTAATTTAATAGAAGTGTCTAAGACCAGTGGTTGAAAACCTTTCGGACCACTGAATTCACGGAATCTGGATTGTGCATGTACAGGAAGCTGTGTGTCACTCAAAGGGGAACAAACCTCCCCCAGAGTGATGTCATGATGCCAGAACCTGCCCACTCTCCCACTGCAGGCTCAGACCTGCTTGCTAAAAATCCTGGGGGGACAGTAGCACAGGGCTGTGGGAACAACTTTTGTTGCGTCCACAGCCCTGTGCTACTGTCCCCCCAGGATGTTTAGCAAGCAGGTCTGACCCTGCAATGGGAGAGTGGGCAGATTTTGTACATACAGGGGACAGAACCGCGAACCACCAAAATTTTCTCAGACCACCAGTTGGCGACCACTGTCTTAGAAGCATAGCCTCACTGTATCTTTAAGAAATAGTTGATTTTGTCCAAACAAAAGTAAACAATGTTTTTAGAGTTGTGGGCACTTTGGATGGTGTTTTGGACCAATTCTGAAAAGTTGTTAAAGCTTGTAATAGAGGTCTTGGATACCCTTAAATTGTATCTACATGTTGGCTGACTTTTTAAAGAAAACTTTAATGTAGAGAAATATGTTTGGCTGGAAATCATAGTTGTCTGACTGCTGATGTATAATGATTTATTTTTAAAGTGACTAAGCTGACACACTGTACAGATCAGAATAACATTTGTATGTAAGTACTTCATTGAGGGAAGAGTGAGAAGTACTTGATGTGAAAATGTGTTGGCACAGGTCCTAGAAGTTTGTATTTACAGAATTAGGTAGGAAGCCCTATTGAACATGGGCACTTCCAAATTGTCTTCCAAAAACATGCACAAACGATGGGCAGCAGATGCAACACTTCATATAGAGCCCCTGATTCATCAAGCAGAATCGGATTATCGGTCGCGCATTCGTATTAGCGATCCGGAATCGTACGCGGTCGCGCTATTCAGCAACGGAAAAAGCTCGCGCACGGAGCCGCGCTTATCCGACAGCTTTTTACTGGCGATCTTCCATTATACTCGAGTCCGGACCGCGGTAATCGGCGATCGATGGCCGCGCGTACGTTCGCGCTTCCAGCGAGCGCGGATTTCATTGATGAATCAGGGGCATAGTGTCCAGAATATAATGGAATGACAGCTAATAACTAGTATTTTCAGAAGTAGGTGTCTTTAAAGACACAAGTGTCCTTTAAAGTTTGCCTTTTCAGATTTTTTTCTCAGCAATGAATGTACCAATAATAGGTAAATCCACAGCAGTAACTACAGATGCACATTTGACCAGTAAATTAAGTACCTAAATGTTATAACTGCTTATCACCTTAACGGTGGTTGTCAAAAGGGCTTGGAGAACTTCTTACTTTGTAAAGCTTCTTTAGGACTTCTAACAAATCTTTAGTCCCATCCTTTGGAATAAGAACTGCAACTACCAAGGAAACTTTAAACATGTGAATTAGCTTCTTCAGTGAGTTTTCAGGTAATGAAGACCACATTGACTCTGGTAAATGAAAATAAAGTTTGAATAAATTAGTATTATTGACCAATCATAACAACATATTTATGAACTAAATGTTAGCATACCTGTAACAAATAACATTTTTAGGTGGAACTGAATTCTAGAGGTTCACCTAAAGGAACTTACCCAACATCTTCAAGGCATTGGTTCTAAGATTGTTAATAGCGGAGGCTAAAGGGGCTACTAATGGTAAACAGATGTTCACATCATACATTATGGGTAACTCTGGAAGAAGAAGGAATGTAGACAAAGCCTCATAGACGGCTGGAAGAGATTCAGTGGCTGGAATCAGATCAGTTTTCAAGACAGAGTATAACTGAAAAAAAGTAGATGTAGACTTTATGTAGATGTTTGCACAATTATACAGTCTGTAATACAATTAGTGTTTTTGTGCCTTGAATACATATTTATATCATAAGGGCTGCCACTTGGTTCGCTATTTGAGAAAAACTACTTTATTATATGTCAAAGCTATTAGGCACATAAAAGTAAATGTACTGGGAAAGTGATAATTCTATGTTAATGTATTATAAGGTGCTTGAACTGTGTGCTCTTATGTGTTTGACTTTTCAAGCAAAACCACAGTAAGTAGAATTGAAAATAAGTAGAGGGATTGGTGTTCTTTAGCCCTAAAACCTGACCTAACAAACAACATTAATTAGTTCTAATATCCAAAACAGCAAAGATCTATTTTCCCTGTAGATGTTTAGAAATGTTGTTGGTGCTCTAAGATTCATAAATCATTGTTTGTGGGCATTTATACCAAGGCCTATTTTATGTCTCAGCTCTTGTACTTACAATATCTACAATCCATTTGCATTGGCATAGTTTTGTAAATATTTCACTTGCAGCATCCAAGTCAACCCTTATGGAAGTGTCCTGTGAAGAAGCTCTAAAGTTTAAAGATATATAAAAAATTGGTTTAGTATGGATGTATTATTAGTATTCTTGCATGTAACATAAGTCAGTAGTTAATAGACTTATAACTAGAAGAATGAGAGATTAATGGATATTAGCATGAGCAGGATTTTACGCATAACAGATTTTTGAGGGTCATGCTATTTCTGTCGGTGTCCCATAGCTACATTCATAACCACAAAAGCACATAATGTAACATAAAAGACAACAAAACATGTAAGCATAATGATCTTATGAGCAATGTTTTACAGACTTACTGTTGTTTCAAAAAACTCGCAGAGAGGCAAGCAGGTGAAGAAAATATTCTACTTATTTGCCTAAAAAAAAACACAAAAAGTCACCTCACAACAGTATGCACTAGCAAGCCTACAACCATGATATAACTAGAGACATATTATTAGTACTGCAGCTTCAAAAGCCTCCATCTTATCAGAGGTGTCAGACTGCTGCAAAAACAAAGATGTTCCTAAGGGTGTCATGCTAAGCAATCCATACTACAAATAACAAAAAAGTGTTACCAGTGGTCCCTGTCGGATATAACAAAGCACATCAGGATGCAAAGCTGTGGAGGTAGAGATGTAACAGACCCTGAAGCTCAGTACTATTATTGACTGTGATTCCTATTCTGGATCATATATTATTATTATTATTATTATTATTATTATTAATAAACAGGATTTATATAGCGCCAACATATTACGCAGCGCTGTACATTAAATAGGGATATAGTGCTATATTTTTAGGAATAAAGGATTTTACACTATTCACATTTTTATTGTGCTCTTTAATCAGAGTTTTGCTGCAGGAGAACAAGCTAAAGAGGGAGTGATTATTTCTAAATGCATATTATCTACCCTAAAAAAAGCTAAAAACAATGGTTAGAGGACATGACATAGTGAGGGCAGTCAATGTCCTCTAACCATTGTTTTTATTTACCATTCTCATTCTCAGAACCTGGAGGAGAATGCTGGGCTAGCATATGCTAACTAGGGATGAGGCCTGGGGACACTAAACTGAGAGATTCAGCAAGGTTACAAGGGTAAGCTCTGCAAATAGGTCATAATAATAACAGATATTATTATCTCATGCAATATATATTTCTTAAGGGTGAAGTAGCTTGTTAAGTTTTTTCATTTAGTACAGGTTGACTATCAAAAATCCGGCAACCTCGGGACCTGAGGAGTGCTGGATTTCAGAAAATTTCAGAAAAATTTTTTTTTATACTTACCTCCACACACAGACTAGCCTTCCTCTCGCAGCACTCGCGATCATCTGGCACAGTTCCAGGCAGCAGGGACGTCTCAATGTGTATTTAGTGTAGCAAGCAAGACCCAACAGCTGTTTCTGCAGAAGAGCGCCATGAAAACATCAGTGGCCAAACAGTGTACTGCAGTCCCTGTATTGAAAATGCGATCTGAAATTCATGCCAGTAAACTGAAGGTTCGCCTAGAACAGGGGTAGGCAAATCCGGCCTTTTGGCCAGATACAGCCCAGCCAGTAGTCTGCTCCAGCCTAACTCCCCCCTGGTCGATCCGGCCTAATCCTGGCTGGCAGGGGTCGGCAACCCACGCCTCCTTGTTATGCCACCCCTCTCTATTTACCGCAGCCAGGGTAAGGGGACATTCCCTCTCCTCTGTATGCATTGTGGGGGATTGGAATTTACCTTCAGGGGCGTTCCTGGTGGGGGGCAGAGCCATCACCGCGGGACTCGAAAGAGAGTCCGACCTAGTGTGCCTTTTTGACCTCCTAAAATGGCCTAGTAGCCAATAAAGTTTGCTGACCCCTGGCCCAGAAGGAAGGGATTAGCCTATAACTCATATTTTTTCATGTAAGGCATTACAATGACCTTTTGGTATCTTGATTCTTCTGTCTCCTAGAATATGCATCTGTCCACACTTTTACCATAGCTTCATCAAGTCGGCAGATCTTTTGCAAATCATCAAACAATGTTGTTGTTTTATGGATCTACAAAAATAGATATAAAAACTTTACTGAAAAAAACAAAACATTTATTAAACAACAATAATGTAGAATTTTAGGCCATAGCACACTGTGGTTCGGCTGCTAGAAGAAGCACATAGTCAGTCATCCATTTAGGTCTATTTTTAAATGTTTTTACCCAGGATCCCCCTAAATTTTACCCAAAATTGGCACATTTTTTAACACTGGATTTATTTGAAGATGCATGAATCATTAAAAAAAAGTCAAGTCAAGCATTTTCTAACTGTATCCAATGTTAAAAATGTGTAGATTATGGGAATGGGAATCTTGCGTACAAACAATTGTAAAGGGACATTGGTTACCATAAATAATAAAAAGTATAATTATTCAATGAAATTATGCTAAATTTTGACATTTGAATCCAATCATTCATCTAGTTGAGTACAAATTTCCCAAAGTGTATGTTTTAGCTTAAAACAAAATAATTTATTATTAATATAAGTATTATTAATAAAAATAATAAACAGCATTTATATAGTGCCAACATATTATGCAGCGATGTACATGAATTAGGGGTTGCAAATTACAGACAGATATGAATATTTTAACAAAGTTCTAAAACAAACCTGTGGTTGCGGTGAGAATGTTGCAAAACTGACACGGTTTCCAGCAAATATCCGTTTTATGTGAACGTTCATAAAATCTGAAACGTAATTATTTGAAAGTTAAATAAAGCAAAAAAAAGCCTCATCCTATTGTAATCAGCGTTGGTGTCATGCAGACATGATCAAAGCGTCATTCATTAATATTAATAAAAAAAAAATTATCATTTTTTTAGATGCCATGTTGTTAATGTTTCTATTTAACAGTGTCCACACTCAAGAAATGTAAAATTTGTTTGTTTAACAAAGCAGAGACCTCCAGTAATGTGACTTTTACAGATGTCACTGCACTCTCCTATCACCATTTTTTTGTGGCCTGCATAGTGTGGAACACAACTGATATTTTTTTAAATGTGTAATTAATTTTTGTTTCTGACACCAGTGGTGTGGCCACACTATGCATGTCTTTTTAGGCTTTTTAATTTTGGCTTTAGATACTCTTTAAGCTGATGAGAATTATAATAAAATGGCTTTTATAACTACTTAGTCCTTGGAACATATTGTAGCGTTAGAATTTGTAATTAAAAAAAAGTTTGATGGACACTATTTGATATACACAATATACTTCAAAGAATAAACGTTAAAACATTATATACTGAAATAGAAATGAAAACTGATGAAACCAAGGTAGCTTATTATCTGTATGAAGTATATTAATCTGGATTGATTTCTAGGCTCTGTTGCAATACATTTAGTACTTTCCCAGCAAAGAGATAAGTTAGAAATTTAATGAGACTTTAATTTCACATAGAAAGCAATGGTGTTGTACCTTTTGGACTGATTAGGTCACTAATGTCTAATTCTCCTGGTTCCTGTGAGGGTTGACTTAAATCACTGCTGGAAATTTCTGGTTTTATTTGCAGCCCACGACCAAAGGACACAATGCGGTTAGAAGTAAAGACATACAGTAGTGTATGGTAGCTGAAACCACAAAACACAGTTCTGCTTAAAAACATTGTTGCTTTATACACCCTAAATACAAACTGATACTTGAGTAATATTTTGAGGATGTCATTCAAATTCTAGTTTCTAGTAACCTGAGCATTTTAACCCCTCGGGGGCCCAAAAAAAGATTGGGGTCTTGGGGAACCCCCGCTAAAATACATTATTTGTATTACCCTCTTACCGTGTTGGTCTGAATTCAATGCTTTTGATCATGTATAAAGATCATTGGGGTGATTTTTGTGCCATTGGACCCCAAACTTTTCAAAAACCATAAGATGGGAGGACAGGCCTCAACCCTTGTTTAGAATGGCTGGTCTGGGGTTTCAGTAACACAAGTCGTAGTGCTGGTAATGAGGGGAGTAATGAGGGCTCCCTTTAAGAGTTAGGTGATCAGGGAAAAAGTATTTCCTTGTTTTAGGAGGATGACTACATTTTCAGAAAAGCGGAAGAAGGTTAAATGTTGGAGCGGTGTTGAAGGTAAACAAAAAACATTTTGAATTATTATTACAGCAATAAAAAATATTGCATTCCTTGAATCTAAAAGAGGAAAAGCAGAAAATAGCAATGACTGGATGAGATCTGAGGATGAAGAATGTGCTACAATGGATATGTTTATAGAACCAAGGTTAAACTTTATTTAGTTTTGGATATAGTGCAGAGAAGTTCAAACCACTGTCAGCATTTTATTGCTTGTAAAAATGGTAAAAAGTTGTCAGTGCTCACAGTTTCAAAGAAAGCCATCTTGGCTCATTGCAGGAATCAGTTTTCACTACATACAAAAACAACCAAAATTATTTGTGTGGCATTAAAGATACCTTCCGCAAGCAATCTGTGAAACCTGCCCTTCATAATCTTCAATCTTCTGAGGTTCTGCTGTATTACCCTCTAAATTCCTTCCTAGTTGTCCATAGCTGCTATCTCCAAATGTGTATACTGTGCCATCCTACAAAAAAAGAAAGGAATTGTAAAATAACTATGAATCATGATAACCCAAATAACTATGGGGTTCCCCAATTTATTAGGGGGAGGCTGTCATACAATGGCATTTCCACATGCTGGGTCCTCACAGGCACCACTGGCAGTACATATGGGAGGTTTCTCTATGGTATGGATACATATGGATAAAATGGGCAGCACGGTGGCTCAGGGGTTAGCACTTTGGCCTTTGCAGCTAAGTCCTAGGTTCAATTCCCAGCCAGGACACTATGGAGTTTGCAGGTTCTCCCCGTGTCTGCGTGGGTTTCCTCTGGGTACTCCGGTTTCCTCCCACATCCTGAAAACATGCAGTTAGGTTAATTGGCTTCTCCCTAAAAAATTGACCCTAGACTTCATTAATAACATATGACTATAGTAGGGACATTAGATTGTGAGTTCCTTTGAGGGACAGTTAGTGACACGACTATGGACTTTGTACAGCGCTGTGTAATATGATGGTGCTATATTAATACTGTGTAATAATAATAATAAAATAAATACAAGAAAGTGCAGGTGTCAACCTGCATAAATGCAAAAGTTTTCAATGTAATGAACTTAGTGCAAACTTGTTTGTTCACCTTAAGGTAGTGTATAACAAACTTTTTAAATAGGGAACTCGGAAATAGATGGAAAAAAGCATCTATTACTATATTTACAGCTCACATTACATTAGTATAGTGGTCAGTAGGAAGAATGCCTCTTACATTGATGGCGACTGGAAAGAATGTTACCCTTAACCTAAATGATGAATGATGTCAGTAGTAACTGAAATGAGAGGAACTGTTAAGAGCTGTAAAATGTAGCATAAACCTCCACATGAGCTAGTTCTAGGCAGCTTTGTAGCTGCACTGGATTTGTTTCTAATTGCTTAGATATAACTGGCTTTTAAATCAGGATTAGGAAGTACTTTGAAACAAACTTAACAAAGTGTTTTTGCCTTCATATCTGCGCCATGAACAATTTTTTCTTGTGTGGCTCCCAGAGACTGGAACCTTGCCAGCTGCTTGTCCACCCAAACTGCATTGCTGGTTCTCAAAAAACAATTTTTGCAGATTCGACAGTGGGCGGTAGTGATCAATACTGGATAACCCACTGCACTGCCATAGGTATACACTACATGTAGCTTTCTCCCCGAGGCAGCATCGGCATGAGGATGCAGCAACCATGCTGTAACCTCATTGGCAGTCTGAACACAGCTTTACTGTGGACCAATTGTACTTTATTTTTCAACAGAACTTTGTAACTATGAAGCCCCATGTTTGGGCAAATATATTTGGACAACTAATTTATCCTCTAAGAACAAATATATTTGGACAACTAATTTATCCTCTAAGAACATGTATGACTTCTTGTAGAAGTCATACATGTTCAAGCATTTCTTAGTATTATCCAGAATGAATAACGAATATGTCACATCTGTGGATAGCTCTGACTTTTCAGGTTACATGATCTCAGTACAATACTGCATAAATAGTAATCAGCACCATAATAGAGTTGTTACACTGACAGTAATACAAATTTACCTTTGGGAACAACAGAGAATTGTGTCCCTGTTGGGGATATTTTTCTTTCTATCTATCTGACACTCATCAAATAGACAGGAAGCGCAGAAATACTTCTAAATGTAGACAAAGTGATACAAAGTAAACACCATTTATAAAAGCAAACTAAATAATTTTTTTTTTTGGTAATTATTTTTTCATGCAGTATTTTCCTTTAGTATTACTGAAATTCAGTAATACTAAATATTTTATGCTTTGTATACTAACAAAGAAAATTGAAGTAGCTATCAGAACATTTCTCCTAAATGTGTGCTTGTTTTAACAGCAGCAACTTGTTGGGTGTTTGGGGAGTGTATTAAATTTTGTTAACCCTCGTTTCTCATGCTTAACTGAGCAGCACTGACCTTACTTAGGACAGCTGTATGTTCATCCCCACAGCTTATATAAGCAACATTAAGGTTCCTCAAGGAGCTCACTGCATGTGGTTTAAATATTCCTGATGAATAAAGAGAAAATAAACGTTTGATCTTCTTTCTTAAAATTTACCAGATGTCAGAAACCACTAACTGTAATTTACCTTTCAGGGGACCAATTCTGAATCCCAGTTGTCCAACATTATTTTTTCCCCATCCAAAGACCATTCCAGTCATAGACAATGCAAAACTCTGGGAACCACCTGCAGTGATCTGGACCAGAGGGACTCCTCTAAGGGACTTCACAAGTTGAGGACTTGCATGGTTTGATGCTTGAATACCCAGGCCAAGCTGACCGACATCATTCTTTCCCCATGAGTATATACTGCTGTCTATGAAAAGGAAACCAGAAGCATGTTTAAGCAAGTAATTCGCTGTTAGACAAAATGTCATCAAAGTGGTATGGCACAAATAGTCTTTACCCAAATCTACTATATCTTGGGAATTATATATTAAATATTTTTTTAGACCAGTTGTTTTTGAATTGTAAAAGATTTAAAAATATCTCCTTTATTTTACCAAAAACAAACATTTAATACATGACAAAATTCCCAGATCATTATGGTTTTCTCTGTAAAGACAAGGCTTAGAAGCAGTTATCTAAATTATTTAGACACTGCTGTCTCATATTGAATCCTTGTACTGATTTATAAGAAGAAAGGAAAAAAATAGTCTGCTTTGATTCACACACTTGAAAAACCTGTGTATATATATATATATATATATATATATATATATATATATATATATATATATA